>NC_056609.1:4094441-4294441 GCF_018340385.1 Cyprinus carpio
ATTGTACTTCGTTCAGTTACGTATTGCTAAAATAAAACCAAACAAGATTTTGTGGCCGAAGATACAACAAATGAGGCCATGTAGCGTGCACTCAGCATCACTTTCGGCGCGGCGCTTAAAATCTTACTGCGCCAGACATTTTACACACCTGCATTTAAATGGGCTGCAATTTTTGTATTTTTTTTTTTACTTAAATTCCATATAGAAAAGCAAGTAGCGGCGGCTCACTTTAAAAATCCCACTGGGGTATACTATTAATGAAGCTCTTTTTTACTTCATTTAGGCTTTGGTGATACATAATGAAGAACTTGAGAGTTTAATCATTGAGGGCGTTTATTAATCAGTTTTCAGAATTTCAATGGTTTAGCTCATCGTTGCAGGTTTAATTTATTAGTTTCTTGTTTTTAATGGAGGGCTAAATAATGGGAACGAGAAATTAGATACAGTGCCTCACGTTTTACTAAAATAAAAGAAAATAATTTATAAGAAATACAACAATTTCTTAATCAGTCTACGAACAAATATATTTTTCCCAAAGAAGTTGTCTGTCAAAATAAAAGAGGCAGGTAACGAATAACAAAAAATGCATGTTGTTTTATTAAAGAATTTTTAAAATATAAATTAAAATATAGGCCTAATTAATATGAGAATGTTGACATTTTGCATATAGATCCATGTAGCCTAGCTCACTAAAATAGGCTACCACTTTTAATCTTACGATGCAAAGTAACCACAATTTATTTTGAATAATATAACACATAATTCATATTATATAATACTGCACACCTATTAAATGTGTCTAATCTAAAATATGGTGTAATACTGTGTAGCTTCTTAGATATAAGCACAGGCTCATATAGGCTTGACATTTATCCTGCTTGAATTCATTCTAAGAAATGCATATAACTTCATAAGTACCAAACTTTCATCTGTGAATATTAAATATTTTAACTATAGTGTTTTTCTTTCATTTTCCCCTGACTGCAGCCGTCAAATGTGACACATCAGCGAGGCAAAACTGGCGTCTATTTCTTGAAAAATATTGCTTTGATCGCGCTTGTTTGAAAGCTTTTACGATTAAAAGCCACTCAGCGGGTCAAAAGCTGCAAATGCACTTTGCAGGCCAGCGGCGGCTTGTGGCGATGTCTGGCGGCGGTAGAAATGGAAGTAACGTTTTGGATGTCTACCTACTGTACATAAGTAACGTTTATGAACGCCTATTGACTTGTGAAGGCTACTTACTTGCGTTTCTATAGAAGAATAAAACGTCATTAGCATGCGCTAGTGGTAAACAAAAAGAATAATGACTCTCACTCTGACAGTTGTACTTTTTATGTGTGCTGAAAAAGAAGTGGAAACAGTGAAAGAGGAAGGAATAAGAGCTTGAGATAAGCAGTTTTATGTTTTAGTGCCATGTCGCATTGATTTCATGTCGCATTTTTATTGGTTGGTCAGTAAGCGTGGGTCGTAACTGCAAACACACTGTGTGATGATCACGCTGAATTTCTGACACTGCCAGAAAATTATCGTGGGCTATCTTTGGTTGCAAGACTGTGACAACCATAGATATACATAATAAAGGCTAGATGTCTCGTCTGCTCTGCTGGCCAATGGAGATCGACGTCCGCACCTGGCGGCCATCTTGTGACAGTCAGCTTGCTCACTCGTAACATTGTGTTTTAATGGTGCATGTACTTTTTAAATAACCATAACTTGCTCAATTTTCTACTAATTTTCAAACTGTTTGGTTTGTTATAAACGTCAGAGATGTACTTATGACCCTGCATACTTATGAATAATTATAACCATGGACTTCCAAATGAAAATAACATTGAACAGAACAGATGGGTGCAATGAATATACACCGCTACAAGGTATTTATGTTTAAAAGCACAATATATAGGCGGCTACTAAACTCAATTAATGCTTGGAATGGCAACATGAGAGATATATATATATATATATATATATATATATATATATATATATATATATATACACTTTTATAATATAGATATTACTATTATAATAAAATAATTTGAATTGGTGTGCATGTTTATTTTAACTTCTTCAGACCCAGACAGCAAGCAGTTTTCCAGATCCGGCCACATCTGGCCGCATGGTTTACCTTGGGGCCAGATGTGGGCTTGGATCTGAAACTGCTTGCTGTCTGGGGAGTTGGGCCATTTACTAGGCTTTTCCCCTCGACATTGCACTGTGCCTACTTCAGAGATCACTGTTCCCAGATATTTTTGCCTACCATCAAATGCCTGAGCTCTTCAGAAAGCTGAGACCCTGTAGTTTCTTAGGAAACAATCAGAATAATTGTGTGAAGTACTGGGGGGTATTGCACAAAAGCAAGATAAGGGATTAAGCTGGGATTTTCCAGTTATCCTGGCTGAATTTAGCCCTGACTCGGTTGCATGAAGGGAGGCTAAATTAATCTACATTAAGTTACTATGGAGATTTAAACTTTGCAGCTAGCCTGCTCGAACAGAGCTAACAACCAGGCTAAGATTAATCCCAGTAATTTATCGGCTAGTTCCTCCCTAAATCCTACTAGATATTAATGTGTTTTAGTCACTTAATGGTCCTGCATTAAAATACTAGATATACTGTCATTCATCTAACCAGGCTGCGTGCTACTGTTATTTTAGTTATTATTGAAAACTACTGTTCATTTCACTGTCAGAGGTTTGATGAATATATATATTATTTGAGATTTAAAGCGTTTATTGTCATACACCCAGTGAGGAAAGCAGATTTTCCTGAGCAATTATGACAGAGTGCAAAAGAACTATACTATACAATATGAGAAATAGAATATAGACTATGTATATCTATATATGCAAGTATAGAGCAGAAATGTACTGTTGAATGAGAAAAAATATCAATAGATTATATTTTATTGCAGTTGATGAGATAATAAGAAATGGCTCATGAAGTTGCAAATGTGGTTTCAATTAAGTCGGCAATGGCTTGCCCTTTGTTGGATGATGTAGTTGATGAGAAGTTTTAATACTCAGACGAGCATTCAGGCATGAAAGAGTCTTCCGAGATAGGGCAGACCCATTGGCCTTTTCAGACGAATATCTGACTGAGAGGTACAGATTCTCAGGTGATGGCATCAGATATTTGTGTAGACTGCTGGGTCCAAACATACAGCACAGGACAGCACGGAGCCATGCTCTCACTGTCCCACAGATGGTCTGTGTAGCACTGCGATTCTTTGCAAGTGGCATGTTTCTGTATTCTGTGTCGGTGATGCAGAAAACCTCAATAAAGCTACTATTTGCCACACAATAAGAAATGAGAAATGTAAGTCTGGCAATGAAATCTCTTGTGCACATATTTATCACCTTCCCTGGTCACAGAAGATTCATCCACATCAAGGAGGAGTTCTACAATATTGAATAATAACAGATTACTACAAAATGTAACATTATCACAGTCACAGTATGACACTCATCATTTTGTGTTACAGCTTTTCCTAATGTAATGGTCACAGTGGATTGCACCCATATTGGTATCCAGCGGCTCCTCAGCGAATCACATGAGGGAGATTGTATTGGCAGGAAATCCTTCCACAGTGTCAATGTTCAGGTAAGAAGGAGTTATGGTTACTGTCAGCTACATAATTATTCTGTGCATTAAATGACCTTAATCGGTATATATTTGTTACAGATGATCTGTGATGCTTGACTTGGCCTTATCACAAAATTTAGAGGGAAAGTAGGCCTGGCTCAGTCCATGGACTCCAGAATCTTTCGGGCCAGTAGCAATTTACCAGAGACTCTCTCTAGGTAAGCCACCCTATTTATTTTTAAGCACCTTGAACCATGGGGGGCAGAGGAGTAGGCAGTACTTGTTGATTAATTATGTGTTTGTATTCGCAGGATGAGTTCTCTGGTGTGCGCTGGGCTGGGACAAAGGCTATGCCTGTGAGAACAATTTCGGACTGACTCCCCTTACAGACCCACCAAACCCCAGCAAAGCAAGCTTACAACATAGCCCCATGCCCAAACCCAACGTCTTGGCCTCGAATTGAATGACCTTTGGCCTCCTGAAATCACGATTTCAGTGCCTGCACCACCTGAGGGTCTCCCCAAAGGGAAAGAAAAACAGAGCATGTGACGGGACTGTTTGTCTGCACATGTCTGCATCATATTGCCAGCCTAAGAAAAGAAAGGGCTCCCAGAGTTACTTTGGATGTTGATTGGGACAATGTTGCATTCTCTCTTTGCTTTATTACAGCAGCTGTATTGCCTTTTTTACATATAATATGTTTCACTTCTTCATACGTGTTCCATAAGAAGCTGTTGCGGTATTAGGGCGAAAAGTATGCCGCACGGGTTTTGTCCATTTTGCATCAGTGATTCTGTGATCGATTTCGTGATCTTTTTAAGAATGCCGTGAACGTGCATTATCCAAACTATACTACACCTGGCTTGACATATCAGCTCGCTTCTCATCCTGGCAACCTCAGCAAACGTGCAACGGCGATTAAGCCAGGATGCACTGATTAAACTAGGTCAAGCCGCGACTGTTCTGTTATCCTGGCTTTCTTAATTCGACTTTTGTGCAACGGGCCCCTGGCACAGAGTTATAGAGGCTAGAATATTGTTTTTTCTTTCTGCCGGATAACAAGCATCTCAATTGAAAGCCGCGACGCTCTCTAAGTCACTTGATATGACATGTTAGAAAACACAACTGAGCCCAAGCCCAGGTCGTTGTGAAGCTGTGTGCAAAAGCAATCAATATATAATGAAATCTGAGTACTTTAGACCAAATAGTTGCCAAGGTATGCTCATGCGTTTTGCTAAAATGCCCTATGGAAACTCCCCCATAGGACTTTTGGTTACCCGAAATGCAATTACTGACCAATAAAAAGGCTTACTGTGCGGCAACCTCTTGGTGGGAGAAGCATAATCCTGGCCTCAAATGAAAGGTAACAACTCTGAAGCGTTTCTTGCAGACTATTGGATTGTATGTGTCAGGGGTTCTGATA
The DNA here is from genome assembly GCF_018340385.1 of Cyprinus carpio. Lineage (NCBI taxonomy): Eukaryota > Metazoa > Chordata > Actinopteri > Cypriniformes > Cyprinidae > Cyprinus > Cyprinus carpio. The sequence continues at coordinate 4,099,450 of NC_056609.1, forward strand.
TAGATATGACTACACAAAATAGGGGAATTTTACACAAAAGTCTCTATTTTTAAACCATTATAAAAGTGACATTTATTTGCAATAAAAAGTAGGTAAAAGATTCCCTTTACAAATATACATGAAGAAATGCTCCATGTTGAAATCCCCACCCTGCAGAGAGAACTACACTACTGTGGAGGACAGAGATAAAAAAAAATGACCCAAAACATAGCTTGGCCAAATGTCCTTTGAAATAAAGGGACGTTTTTATTGAGCTTCTGTTGCATGTTTTTGCTCTGTAAGGGTAAGGTAGTCCTTTTAGCGATGTTGGTGTAGCCTTAGTCTTAAAACAGAGGACCACAACTAATTTAACAGCGTATGTTTTGGTGGCTGTCTATCCATACTGCGTTTCGCCGATGTGCTCCCTGAGCACGAGGCACAAACACATCAATGCCTTGCCCTACCTCTTGGCTGTACAATGTGCACGACCTCTAGCAGTTTGATGGGGCTGTGTTGTCTTGGTACTTGCTGATGCCCTGACGAATGACCCTCTCTCGGCTGCCCTGACCGACCCTCCACGGAGCCTTCTGATGGCATCACCAGACCTCCTTGTTTCACCTCCAGATGTCAGCAGGTGGTAGGCTCTGGTCGCTTGACGGCAGATGCACCGTCTGGCACCGGCAGACATCACACGACAGCTTCTTCAGAGCCCAGCGCACAACAGATCCTGAAATTTGAGTTAGTAAGATAATAATAATAATAATAACTAATAATACATCATTAATAAAGCATGTGGAAATTAAGGGAACATTTCTCTTTTTTGGATTATCTTCAGATTGTTTTCCCCCAGAATTTGACTATTGGCACTATCGGTATAGGCAAAAATCGACCTTTAGTCATCATTACCTGAAATGTACACGAGAGCGTTGTCCACAAGACCATCGAAGCGGATGGGAAGGTAGCTGTGGTCATGTACTAGGGCAGGCATGTCAGCAAACGGGGGATGGCAGATCCTCTCCTCTATCTACAGCTGACAGGCTTGTAGAGGTGTGGATGGACATCCTGGATATGGCTCTGGGTCATCCACTGTGCCGGCACTTGCCTCTGCACACCAGGGCCATCAGCCTCCTAAAGATGGACTTCGAACTGGGCTGGCATTAGGGTTTGTTTATACAGCCACCTTTAAAAACAAAAAAAAAACAAAAAAAAACAAAAACACAAGATTATAGGAGTTATAGTACAACAGATATTTCAATTAAATGCTTGAAAAATGTTTTATGATTAAAAAAAAAAAAAAAAAAAAAAAAAAGACAAATTAGAAGACAAATTAGAAATAGCCACCCTTGAATGATCTTTCCACATAAATTAAGTTGAATGACATTATCACACAATGCAGACTGTATCAGTGTGAGGTTTAGGATCCTGTAGGTTTAAACGTAAAATTACTTTTAGGACACTAAACCTTCTTGAATCAATTCACAACATAACATGCAGACCATCCACATACCATTTTGACACCGGCATCTGGGGAGAAATAAAACTGAATACAAGAGAACTGGACCTGAAACAAATTTGCAGACAGCAAACACATTGGAGCAAGATAGTATCATATTAGTAATATGTACCACTTTATGAACTTGAGGCAGACAGAAAAGAGGATCTTATGAACTCGATACAGACAGGACCGAACATCTTACAGGACAGAGCATCTTATGAACTTGATTAGTATCATATTAGTAATATGTACCACTTGATGCAGAAGATAGATAAGATAAACAAGAGAACAGAGCATCTCATGAACTTATATCATGGACTTGAGGGATGCACTGAAACCGGTAGAGTTTTACCTTAGATAATTTAATGATTTGTAAATTGACTACTTGTATACATCTAACGAAGAATAAAATATACCCATATTTTCTAAATCAGCTGCCTCATTCTGAAAATTTAAATATAATAAAGAATTTGTACTGGGTATTGGCGAATGGTGTCACAAATGGTGTCAGTGCATCACTAATACAACAGTCACTATTTTAAAAGACCTCTTTGTTCGGTAAAGGGGTTTGCCATCTTCCATCTTCAAAGTGAGCAAGTATACCCGGCTTTTTTTTTATTAATTGCTAGAAAGAAGGGGTTTTTTGAATTTGGCTCTGGGATTGCGACTGTTCAAGATGCTAAACAGCCTGTCTGTTATCTATAAACAAATATCTAAATTAACTGGAAGCACTGAAATCATCACTTATAGTAGGTGTAAGATATGAAATAATCAATTATGAGGCATAGTTTGATTTCTCTCCATTTCCTCTGTGGCTATGCTTTTTAAAATTAAATTGCTGCACTGCTTTACACCTGTAAATCTGACATGGGACAATAAGGGTGCTTCTGAGGTAAGTATGAGGTAGGTATAAACAGTTTTATCCAAGTTCTTGCATATTGTTGAATTTGAGGATAGTCATAATTATTTAATCATTCCCGATGCCCAAATTGAAAAAAAAAAGAAAAGAAAAAGATAAAGGGTTATTCCTGGTAGCATTCACATTTTAACAACCACCCTTGTTTTGGGGTTGCTGACCAACAGACCAACCACAAAGGGCACTCAAATGTCAGAAATGATTTCGGTCAATGATGCAAATCCCTAGCTGCATTACCTTAATGAATTCTGAAGTAGCCTCCCAATCTCTGAACTCTGCATAGCCCACCTCCTGCCACAGAGCTACTCAAAGTCTGAGCAGCCAAGGGAGACCTTGATTGAGTTTATAAGGAGAAATGAAGTGCACATTAGCGCTACAAGATACAAACATCATCAACAAGTATAAAAGCCCTAGAGCCCATTACTATTGCGGCCCTCTATACATTAATCATCATACAAACATACCTTCATCTTCTGATTAGCAAAGTTCACATGCTTATCTGTGACTCTGTTGGCAGCATGTAGTCCACTTTTCTTTTGGACACTGTTCAGATGAACTATGTACTTCCAATTGATACTGCCAGTTATGCTTCTAATTGGGCTGTATGCTTGCAGAATCAGATTTTTTTTTTCACTGCACACGTCAAATGTTAAGCACTATATTCTGCACAATTATGTAAATACAATCAAAATGTCTAAAAAGCAGTACAGAGCCAACCAGAGCAAATATGCGCAATAATGTATGCAACAACGAGCATGTACCTGCAACATATTGCGTGTCAGCTTCAGCATGTGCAAGCGTTCATCATAAGAAAAACATCGTCATGGGTTACTTTTTACACAGAGTACCACCTCAAATAATATTGGGCTCTTGGACTACTACTAACACCATCATAGACCTCTGGGTACCACCAAGATAAAGGATTTAATATAACAAGCCACATGATGCTCTGATTTGTTTGACATTCCACATGCAAACACTCACAACATCAGGTTGAGGTACACCATCTTTAAGCCGGACATTCTGCCCCGTTCTGTCAAAGTCCTCACTCCTGAAGTCCTGTCAGAGGCAACAAAACCGTCCCTTCTTAGGCCAAGTTCCCACTGCCTCCTCATCTTTCCGGTTTTGGGAAACCTTAAAAACCTTATCATATGTTTGGGTTATTTGTATGTATGAATGTGTGTGTGCATGTATGTACTGTAGAAGAAGACAACCACACTAAACTAGTTATAAAAAGGTGTCCAAAAGAAACATTCTGCGATTGTGTAAACAAACTTGTAAAAAGCTTTGGGTCAACAACAATCTTGTAATACTATGATGTCATAGCCCCGCTGTTCCTGTGTAACAAAAGTGTGTAAAGAATTATCCCAAATATAATCATAATATTGCCATATCTTACAGGTGAAAGGTGATCTCACGTGCTCTCGTTTTGAGACTACAGCGATTGGAGCATCCGTAGGTTGGCATCTTCTCCTATAAAGCCAGCAATGTCAGATGTTTTTAACAAAACAAACCGATTGGAAATCATGTGCAACTTAAGTTATATTGAAAAGAAAGAGCAATTCTGTCTCTCCCGCTGATAGCAAATAAACTGTAACTACTAGCTTTCACTCACAGCCAGCTAATAACTACAACCACATCCACAAAGATGGTGATTTAGACAAAAGATTAGTTTTGTAGATTAGTTGTTGATTTGTTTATTTGTTTAAGTAGTTATTGTTGTCAGTAAATGATATGTTAGTTTGTGGTTTGATTGTTGTTTAATTGTTGATGTATTGGTGATGTAGAATTATGCTGCACGATTAAGTCGTTTTTCGAAAAGAAAAGCTGCGATTTCAACATGTTCAAGCACCCAGAATTATAGCCACGTTAATAGCGTTTGTAAGAAACCAAACCATTTGTAAATCCGTCAAGATTTCAGCGAGATAAGAGTATTTGTGTTCGTGCAGATCACTCACCTTACATCAGGTACCACGTGGAGCCGCCAGAAAGCTTGCCGCCGGCGATGACGTTAGAGGCTCCGCCGTAAGCCTTTATGATGTATATCTGTGGTGACAACGTCTTTGAACCTCTCTCACTGTACGACACAGGACCACCGTTTAGGAGCCACGATCACAGAAATCGACACGATTGTTTCACGATGCCAATCTTTCGTCTGGGACAGCCGAAAATCGTGCCGTGTGTCTCGGGCTTTAGCCTGAGTTTTGTTGCATTTACACAGGTTTGAAGCAGGAGTCAGTTTGTGGAGTAAGTTTGTTACGTGTGTCTGGTGCTTTAGCCTGAGTTTTGTTGCATTTACACAGGTTTGATTGAAAAGGTTCGTTTCTCCCATCGCCAGTCGAGGTTAATTATTGACTTTAACGAGCTCAATTAATTCCTCCAATTAAGAGCGTTTAAATATCTCTGCCATCAGTGCAGCTGAGTGAAGTTCTGTAGGTTTTCTGAAAGAGGGGTTTGGTTTGCCATCGCCAGTCGATGTTTGGTTTTTATTATTGGGTGGTTTTGGTTTGTGGTTTTGGATGATTTTCGTGTTTGGAGAGGGCTCATTTTAGTCCTTTTTCTCTTTGCTGTTGATGGACAGGCATCAGGACCGTGAGTAAATGGGTGAAAAGTGAAACATGAAATGGGTTTCTTTCTATTTTAACGTGACTCCTCAAAGGTTTCTGTTTTTAGTCTCTGTATTATGGAAACCCCCTCTGTGCATGAATATGTGTGCTGATCTGACTTGATTTCTGATACCAATCGTCTGTCTGCTGTTTCCAGATCCTTCTTGGTGACGTTCTCTGCAGTGATTGAGGCCTGCTCTAAAGCTGAACTGTGCGCAAGTCTTTTAAAACCCAATGAGAGTCTTACAATGACCGTCTTTCTGGTTGATGACAAAAACCAGACAACACTGCTTGCGCAGCAGACATCTTCAACAGAGTTTCACCGCTGTTTTTGTTTCCAGGTCTGTTTCTATGTGTGTGTGTGCATCTTCAACAGAGTTTCACCGCTGTTTTTGTTTCCAGGTGTGTTTTTTTTATTTTATTTTTGTATTAACAATGTGTTTCTATGCAGGCTCCTCCGGCAGAGGAGGAATTGGTGCAGAAAGTGAGGGTGGTACTTCAAGGGAGCTCCTTCAAAATGAATGAAGAGAGGAAAGTCATGTTCAGACGTTACCTGCCTCTGACCTTCGTCCAAACAGACAAACCCATCTACAATCCAGGACAAATGGGTGAGCGACAAATCACCCTCGTATGAATATTAGAAGTGATCAGAACTTGTAGTGCAATGGTCTTTCTGTGTTCAAATGCATTGTAATGGATGGGAGTCATGTTTCCCTTCTGCAGTGAACTTCAGGGTTGTGACCATGGATACTAAATTTGTTCCTTTTGATCAAATGGTAAAGCCTGATCTGCTAGTCCTCCAGTTATGTGTGTGTGTGTGTGTGTTTTTAAAAGTACTTGAGTGCCTAATGTTGCTCTTTGTTTTTACAGTACAGTCTAGTGGTGGTGGAGGTGAGAACTTGTTCTGGACCAAGTCTTTGGACGGATACAACACTGTTTTACCTCTGCATGTTCTTTTGTTTTTGCTGTTACTTTAGGCTTGCAGTTTCTTATTCCAAGTTTTTCTTTCCTCCAAATAGGACAATAATAGTAACCGGATTGGTCAGTGGACGGACATTTCCTCAACGGGGTGGATATTGGAGCTTTCTCACCAGTTAAACCCTGAGGCTCAGGTTGGGTTTTACACACTGAGGGCTTTCATTGGTGACCGGATGATCTCACAGGTTTTTGAGGTGAAAAAGTATGGTAAGTTACCACATGTGATGTGCAACGGGTAGTTGATGACTGACTGAGGTCCTAATTTAAAGCCTTTGTTTCTGGTTTAGTTTTACCCAAGTTTGACGTCATCTTGACCACACCACAGCTGTATAGTGTGGGAGATGTGGGACTGAAAGTTGAGGCTTGTGCCAAGTAAGAGCAAGCGCTTACTTTCTTGACTTGATTTTTGGTTGGTGTTCTTGATCTTGTTCCTTAACACTTTCCCAGATACACATATGGACAACCTGTATCTGGTCAAGCATTGGTGGAAGTGTGTCGTGAGCCATACTGGTACGCTGTGGTACTCGGCATATCTCGTGTGTGTCTTAGCAAAACTGCTTTGGTATGTTATGTTACTGCCATACAGAGCAGGATTTATTTTCTTCTGCATGTCTAAATTTTAAATCTGTCTTTGTTCTGCTACCAGTTGAACAACACTGGTTGTGCTTCCCTTACCATCAGTACATCAGAGTTTTTCACCACCAAATTTGAAAATGACCTGCAAAATGAATTTCTTGTTAACGGGAATGTCACTGAGGAGGGAACAGGTGAGCTTCTGGCTGATTGGAACCAGTGTCTTGTTTTTATTTGGTTCCTTTATTTGTCACTTTATTTCCTCCCAGATGTAATGATGTCAAAATCCAGAACAGTGTCCATTACGTTTAATGTTGGTGAGGTCACGTTTTTGGACCTCCCAGATTTCTTTAACTATGGATCAGTGATTAGTGGAAAGGTGAGTAAAGGTTAATCTCTTTAGACAGACAGTCTTTATTGGTTCCACTACTTTTTTTATTTTTCCCAACAGATCTCGGCATCTTCTTTCAATGGGACCCCAATTGCAAGCAAGGCAGTCTATCTCCTGGATGGTAGCAAATGGCCCAACAAACTGCTGATGAATCTGACTACAGGCATGGATGGACTGGCTGCTTTCTCCCTCAACACTGCTGATTTCCCTAAAGCTGATCTGAATCTGGTGGTACGATATGCCTTTTTTTTTTTTTTTTTTTTTTCTATATCTATCTATCCATCTATCTATCTATATCTATTTTTTTTTTTTTTTTTTTTTTTTTATGTATCTATTTCTTTTCTTTCTATGTATCTGATTCTATTCATTTTTCTACTTCTTCAGTACGGTGAAGACTGTGCCACTTTTCAAAATTGCTACTACCCAATGTTTATAAACTGACTATAGTAGTATAAATCACCATGACAATCGGTTGTATTCTTTTAGTGTGACTACTGATCTATATGGTAGTAATGAGACCTTTCTAAAATACACCACTGTGCCACTGTTCAAATTAATTCTACTCCCAACGTGTATTCTTTTGTTAGACTGTGCTCCCAGAAACTGGCGACCCAACGTTTAGTAAACTGACTATAGTGAAGTATGAGCAGCCACTGGAATGTGGTGCCAAGTATCCAATGACAATCGTGTATTCTTTTGCTGGAGAAACTGGTGACTATGGTGAGTGGATGCTGGGGTTTTGTTTTTTTTTTTGGGGGGGGCGGACCTTTTAATACACCAGTCTGTCTTTTTTGTCAGGCCTTGTCCAAAGGGGTGGTTGTTCTGCATGGATTTCAGACGATCCAAGTGAGTGCTTTAAATGCACAAAGTGGCACACTGTCATTTGAGCTGAATGTCAGTCCAGACATGGCTCCAGTAGTGCAGATTCTGGCCTTCTGTGTTCTGCCCAGTGAGAGTGTAGTTGCTGCTAGTGCAGATTTTGACACTGAACTGTGTTTCCAAAACCAGGTATGTGGAAATCTAGCACCCCTGTACTTTTATGTGAGGTGTGGCAACATGTCCTTCAGCTTGTTCTTGTTCCAGGTGTCTCTGCAGTTTTCTCCATCTATGGCTGTTCCTAGTGAGGGAAATGTTTTGACTGTCTCTGCTCAAGCAGGATCCCTGTGTGGCCTCAGTGCTGTCGATCAGAGCGTCTGGATCATGGAGCCAAGAAGAAGATTGAGCACTGAAGCGGTATCGTGTGCAGTTCAATAAATTCTTGTTGGAGTTGATTTGACATCAAGGTTATTCTTTAGAGTAATTCTTTAGTCAGCACTGCTGACATGCCTATTAGGATAATCATTGTTAAACGTATTAAATGATTTGAATATTTGACTGGTATTTCATGTGCCATAATGGTTTCATTCTGCTTGTTAATCTCTTATCCAAAGACCTGTCCATTTAAGTTTAGTCTTTAAAACTAGACCAACACTGGTTTGCTTTAAGATGCCCGTCTGTGGCTTTTTCAAACTGCTTAAATTTGACATGGCATCTCCCCCCCCCCCCCCCCCCCCCCCCCCATGGTTTTTAGGTGTTCAACTTGCTCCCAGAACAATCACGAACATATTATCCATATCCTGTTGAAGATGAACAGGAGTGCCTGAATGTTCGACCCCGTCGAGCTGTTCCTACAGACGAAGCTTATGAAGTTTTCAAGGTTGGAAAATGTTTGCAGTCATTTAGTGACTGAATACTGATTGACTTTTCAAATGCATCTTTTGCTTTGGCAGAGTGTGGGGATGAAGGTTGCAACAAATCTGCCTGTCCGAGAACCTAACTGCCTGACGTACAGAGGCCTGGATTACTATCGCAACTACTACTATCGTAGGTCTTCAGTGCATGATCTAAATATTGTGACTTTTGAAGGTTTGTCAAAGTAATGGTCTGTAAGGTTGTTTTTTTTTTTTTTTTCCCTCTAAGTGTCTTTCCGTGGTTCTGGGATGGTGTTTTTTTTTTTTTTTTCCCTCTAAGTGTCTTTCGGCAGCTCCTCTTTTGACGTGACCCTCAGGACTTACTTTCCAGAAACCTGGATCTGGCAGCTTGCTCAAGTGGGGTAAATGAGTCCTATTTCAGCAAATTGACTCCTAAGGATCCCTCCACAAACCGGTATTTTCAAAACTGAATTTTGTCCACACAAATGCAGTATCGGGTCACTGAAACAGAACCTCCTTAAACTACTGCCAAGGTGAAGATTTTCAGAAACTGTGGTTTCACTGGCTACACAACTCTGCAACTGGCGCATATCATTTTTTTTTTGTTTTTTTTTTGTTTTATTTTGGTTTTTTCTTGTTTACTTTTTGCGTGTGTGTATTTTTTTAATGTGGCTTTACGGTTGTTTATATTGCCACTGGTAGCATGCTGTTGACAGTACTTCATAGTTTTTTTTGCATGTGGAAGAGCGTTTCCAACCATGCTCAAACACGCGAACATGAACCATTTTCAAATAAGCCTGAAGGACTTGATTAGCTGGATCAGGTGTGTTTGGTTGAATATGAATTCTGCTGGGCTGTGGTCCAACAGGAACTGAGATTGATGTCACTGATCTAAAGCCACTTGGCCTCAATTCGTTTACCTCCCCTGCCCCCTCATTTTATATCTTCTGGTGTCCTTTTCTTCAGAAACACTGGATCTACACAAGTCACCCTGAAGGTTCCTGACACCATCACCACATGGGAGACTGAGGCGTTCTGCCTGTCCTCCAAAGGTTTTGGCTTGGCTCCTCCTGTTCAGCTGACTGTCTTCCAGCCCTTCTTCCTGGAGCTCTCCCTGCCTTACTCCATCATCCGTGGAGAGTCTTTTGAGCTGAAGGCCACAGTCTTCAACTATCTGTCCAAGTGCATCATGGTCTGGATTCATATTTATTAGTGTAATGGGTGTCTGTGTGATTTCTAATTCCTATTGTAACTGTTAGAATTAGCAATGCAAAATACAGGGCCACCTTCCATGAGTGTTCTATCAAAATGAAGCAATATCTTGTATGCAAGAATTTTTGTAAGTCTTAGTTTTTCACTTATCAACTGACCACCACATTAAATATGGAAGACTTCAGTAGACCGCTGTCCCTGACAGTCCTAAACCAGCCATGTTACTAGTGCAAAAACTCCATCCCAGAAAATGAAGCATGTCTGTCACGCCCTAAATGGATCATTAGAGACTCTTGTCTTTACTCAATGTGCACTAATGTAATTCTTTGGCAGGTTAAAGTGACTCCAGCTGCTTCCTTGGAATTCAGTCTTAGACCTGTTAATGAGCCGTATTCATCCTGTCTCTGTGCCAATGGGAGAAAGACTTTTAAATGGATTCTCTCAGCTTCTGCTCTCGGTCTGTTTTGCACCATTTGTCTCTCTAAATTGAGGTGCATGTGAGTTGCTCACTTCCTGTCTGTACTATAGGATCTGTAAATGTGACTGTCAGTGCTCAGGCTCAACAATCCCAGGTTCGATGTGGCACTGAAGTTGTGACCGTGCCGGTGAGAGGACGCATTGATGTGGTTACTCGGAGTCTTCTTGTTCTGGTAAGTGTTAACCAGCTTTCTGGAGTTTGATCATGGATCTCATGCTGCTTTACTGATGTGGTGCATCTTATTTTTATAGCCTGAGGGAGTTGAAAGGACCTACACCCAGAGTTGGTTATTGTGCCCAAAGGGTTTGTTTGCACTCAGTGACTTTCTAAATGCATTCGCCCTGTACCAGTAAACTGTAACCTAGTGCTCTGTGCTGATCGGTTTTGTTTACAGGAAGCACGCTTTCAGAAGCCTTATCTCTGACTTTTCCAACAAATGTGATCCAGGGATCAACCAAATGCTCAGTTTCAGTCCTTGGTAAAGCGTCTCATTAAGGGGAAATGGACAGATGTTCAGCAAAACAACTTTGGTTTCTGATGGCTTTTTGGTTTGACCTTATTCTTCCTCTTAGGGGACATAATGGGTCGTGCGCTAAAGAATCTTAATGGCTTGCTACAGCTGCCATCTGGCTGTGGAGAACAAAATATGATCGCTCTTGCTCCCAATATTTACATCCTACAGTACCTGGAAGTCACTGCGCAGCTCACCCCAACCATCCGACAGACTGCCATTGGTTACCTTCAGAGCGGTACAGATTACCAAATCCTACAAGTCCTACACATTGGAGTGATTCCTGACCAGGGAAATTTTTTAATTTTTTTTTTTTTTTTTTTTTTTTTTTTTTTTTTTTTGAACAGGATACCAAGGACAACTGAACTACAGGCACAGTGATGGTTCATATAGCACATTTGGTTATGATTCCCCCAATACATGGTGTGTTTTCATGCCATTCTTGTTTTGTGTATCGAATTGGGTTGTGATGTGACTTAATTAATTTTTTTTTTTTTTTTTTTTTTTTTTTTTTTTTTTTTTTTTAAATGGCCAGGTTGACTGCCTTTGTCATGAGGTCTTTTGGCCTAGCAAGGCATTTCATCTTTATTGATCCCAATGTCCTCCAGAGCGCAAAGGATTGGCTGATCAGGAAGCAGGGTTCAGATGGCTGTTTCACGCAAGAGGGAACTCTATACCACATTGACATGAAGGTGCATCATTTCTTTAAATGTGCTATAACTGATCTGAGGTCTGAGACTGACTTTAATCATTATGCTGCTCCGTTATAGGGTGGTGTTGGTGATAACGTGACTATGACGGGCTACATTGTTGCGTCGTTGCTTGAAATAGATGTTCTTGTCACGGTAAAAACATGGCTACCAGTAGTTATACAAGCTCCTTGACAGTGACCTTCTGGTCCCCAGGTAGTCTAAAATTTGCTTCGCTTTCAGGATCCCATCATTACTAATGCCCTGTCTTGCTTGAGGCCTGTCGTTGAGAACCTGGGAAACACTTACACCACGGCTCTGCTCGCCTACACCTTCAGTCTGGCTGGAGAGACCAGCACTCGAGCACAGCTTTTAAATTCCTTGGACAATGTTGCCATTTCTGAAGGTGAGACTCACTAGTCTCTTGTTTTGAGATGTTGTTCAGGGTCTCTGGCATCAACTTTCTGTCCTCTGTCTTGTCCCGGCAATAAGCTCCACTGGTCTCAGACTTCATCTGGTGATACTCTGGCGGTGGAGATCAGCTCATATGTGCTGCTGGCCATTCTCTCTGTACAGCCGCTCACAACCGCTAATCTGGGCTATGCTAACCGCATTGTCAACTGGCTTGTGACCCAGCAGAATCCCTATGGAGGCTTTTCCTCCACCCAGGTGACTCTGACTACCAAACATGAGCACAAACGTCCTATCTGAGTGGCGTTTTTAATATGGTGCTTATTTTTTAGGACACGGTGGTGGCTCTTCATGCTCTGTCTCTGCTCGCTGCTCAAGTGTTCAGCCTGGAGGGCTCCAGCACTATTACTGTACAGTCGTCTGTGGCAGGAGAGGTTTTTAACTTCAACGTGAATCAGGACAACCGGCTGTTGTATCAGGAGAAGTCGCTGAAGAACGTTCCTGGCAGATATAGTGTTACAGCGAAGGGGTCCACCTGTGTGTCTGTGCAGGTCTGAACCTTCACCTGCTTAACTTCTCCGTCTATGCTTGTCCCAGTTCTCCATGTCATGTTTGGTTTTGTACTCCCAGGTTGCATGTTTCTACAACATCCCGACACCCATTGAAGTTTCCAGAACACTTGGTGTTGAAGTGAAGGTGGCAAGGGACTGTAAAGTGCGTGGAGCCGATCTCATGTTGAACATCACTGTGGTGTAAGAACAGCTTTGACGTTGTCCTGTTTGACCCTTAATGCATCTTTACACAGCTGAGCTAAGGCTGCTCTGTGCCTGCTCAATTCTGTGACCGTCACATGAAAGCCAGTCTGAATGTACTTGTGTCCCACCTCTGCCCCAATATCAAAGAATACAATTGGAATATCTGCATGAAGTTTTTTTTTTTTTTTTTTTTTTTTTTTTTTTTTTTTTTTTGTAGATTCACCTAATTGCTCATTTTTAAACTTTCCTTCATTTAGGTACAATGGTGCAAAACCAACTACTAACATGGTTATCGTGGACATTAAACTCCTGTCAGGTTTCACAGCAGATACATCATTGGTTCGTATGTTTTAAGAGGTTTAGTATGTAGAGGCCCATGATGCTTGAAGCCGCTTCAGATGTTAATGGACTTTTCCTCTCAGCTTGGATCTCCACCAGCTTCATTTGCTCCACTAGTGCAGCGGGTTGATGCTGGAGATGACCATGTGCTTGTGTATCTGAAAGAGGTGAGAAGTGAACACTGGGTATGTTCTCTCTGCCCTCTTCATGTGTGCTGTATATGTGCTTGTGTACTCAATCCCTTTTGTCTCGTAGGTTCCCAAGGACATCCCCATGACCTACAGCCTCCAACTGAAACAGGTTCTTGCGGTGCAGGATCTAAAGCCAGCGGTCGTTCAGGTTTATGACTACTATCAGCCAAGTATGCATTCAGTGGCTCGTGCTTTTGGCTGAATTCCCTGTTGAACATCAGTGTCAAGCTGACTTCCTGTTCCTCTTTCACTTTCAGGTGATGCGTTTGAGACCGCATATATCCCTCCCTGTCCATGATTGTGCTTCCTTTCTGGCTATAGGATGAATAAAAAAAACTTCATTTAGTCCTTGTTTGTCTTTTGTTGAACATCTGACTTGTTTGAAGCTGAACAGCTAAAACTTTCACTGTTAAAGTTTCTTTTAGCCTGGTGTTCTGAGTTTCTTGCATGGTTAACCGACTGAGGTTGGCAAAGGCACTGGTGGGAGCACTTTTATATTTTCCGGATGACAGAAAAGAACTTAAAATGCTCAATCGCCTTTGATTGGAATAAATCACTTGAGACTGTAAAGAGTCTTGTTTATGCTCCCCATATTAACAAAACGTTGTGCTTTTGTTTTTAAAAAAAAAAAAAGACCTTGGTGCACTCCACGATCTCTGTGAACTGCTTTTTGAAACGAGTCCCCTAAAATGAACAAACTTGGTGAATATTTTGCAAAGACATGAGAAATCTATAGGAAAGCTTGACATGTCTGCTCTTAAATGAAGTCAGAGTAATTGTTTTAGGTAAGTTAAAGTAATCTGTATGAAGCCAAAGACGTGTCCAGTTTTCCCCATTTTAAACTTATCTCCAATTAGATCTTGCCCACATGCCAATAGCACTATTGAAGTTACAAATCTCAGATGTGCGACATTTAAATGCCTACATCTCTGTAAACAAAGCAGGAACTTTTTTTTTTTTGTTTTTTTTTTTTTTGAGGACGCTGAGAGGGAAAAGCCTGGTTTACCACAAATGCTCTGTGAGCAGCCAACGGAGGAGATCTTTCAGCCAGAGTAAGTAATGCTTCTTAGTAGCATTGTTGTGACGGACTTGAATGCTTACTAGTTGGACTTTTCCCAAACTATAATTCCAGACTAGAATGTCTGAAATCGATTGCAACATTTTGAAATCTCGATTTTTGCAACCTTTATTACATTTAAATGTTGTACCGTGGGAGGATGGTTTTTTTGGGAGGTGGCGGGGTTAAGAACTTATAGACAGACAGGAATACTTATTTAGCAATGATGCTTTAAATGAATATGGAGATGAGGTTTATAATGTTACAGAAGATTTCTATTTCAGAGAAATGCTGTTCTTCTGAATGTACTATTCAAAGAAACCTGAGAATTCTACTCTGCTCAACACGTTTTTGAGCAGCAAATCAGAATATTGGAATGATTTCTGAAGGATCACGTGACACTGAAGGCTAATGATGCTAAAAATTCAGTTTTGAAATCGCATGAATTTTATTTAAATGGAAAACTTATTTTGAATAGTAATTTAGGTCTTACTGTTTTGGCTGTACTTTAGATCAAATACAGGCTTCGGTGAGCAGAAGAGACTTAAAAAAAAAAAAAAAGTCAAGTCTTTAAATGGTAAGATTTGTAATGTAGCCTTTAATATACCACTGTCACCATGTTTGCTCTTTGTCCAATTGTGTTGCTCATGGCTTTTTTTTTTCTTCTTTTTCTCATGCAGATTCTGCTGTTTTCCTGTGTTCCAGTTTCTGCCACTATTTTGGATCTTGCACCCACAACGTCTTGACTTGTTACTTTTGTTTCTAATAAACAGCTTAACTGCACTGAGGGTTTTTTTTTGTGTGTGTGACGGTTGAATATATTGTAAATAAACTGCAAAAAATGTTTCATTTGACCTCTCAGTCTTTTATTTTATTTTTGTAACTCTTCCCTCTCAGACACACACACCTGCCTGAAACGCTCATTATGAGGCCCTTTGTCTTGGGTGTGAATCACACTTCATGATCATTCACGCCGCTGCCTCACATACTGCTGTTCCATACAAAAAGTGACTTAAATATTTTCTGTGAATGAGAGAACAGGATAATTTTCACATCGTTCTTCAGATTACGTTAGATGCTTTGCTCGCATCTTAAAGGAGACCTAGAGTATTATGCCCCTTTTTACAATATGTAATACAAATCTCAGGTGTTCCAGGATGTGTCTGTGACGTGACAGCTCTAAATACCCCACAGATAATTTATATCAATTTGAAAATGTCTATTTTGTGTGGAAGCAGAAATAAACCATTTTGTGCATGTCTCTTTAAATGCCCCCTTTTCCAGAACAGGGCTTTACTGCTCCTTAGATAGACTGCTGAAAACATCTGTTTGGTATTGATCATGTCTATTGTGCTGAAATCATGCATTTTAAACCATATCAGATTAAAGTTCTGGTATACGGCCCGCATGCTAAGCGCATGCACAGAAAGCGGCTGTCATGCGGCATGTGAGTACTGAACAAAACTTTCATGTCTTAACTGTTTGTAACTTGTGTATTTGACAGTTTGTCTGTGTAGGTAAACGGCTGGGAAAGAAAGTCTTGGAAACGGCTTGGATTTGTGTGGCAGCAGCTTAATATACAGTGAAATACATCAATAAATGCACTGCTCTCGTCTCCTCTGAGGCTGGGACTCTAAACAGTGTTCTGTGCTCGTCAGTGCAGCCAAAGACAACAGTTAACATGCTTTGCTCAAACTTTTGCCATGGCTCTAGAACTGGTACACCATTGGCATTAGTGAAAACACAATGGTGATAAAAGGGTGGTAATATAAGAACCCCTTACCACTTCACGGGGGTAGCCAAATCTTACGCACTTTTTTTTTTCACAAGATTGCAGAGAAAGGCTTACCAAAACAAAGTTACTGGGTTGTTCTTGTTCATGTTTTCTGGGTTGGTAGGCGTTCCTACAATAACCCCCATCATGGCTGTCACTCCAGAGTCTTCAGCCTTTACAGACGTCATACCAGTGTCACAGGCCTTCATGAACATTGCATCTGAAGCTACCAAGACAGTCCCTAGACATTTGAGACTGTTTTCATGTGCTGTTCTAACTTCTAACATAAAAAAACATTTCCATGATAACCTAAAGTCTAAAACTGTAAAATGCCCTTAAAATGACTGTATACAAGCTTTAACAATTTTTTGTTGTTGTTTGTTTGGTTTAATTTATTTTATTTAATTTAATTATTATTTAATTATAATCATTATTGCTCTGAAATCCTCTAAAAATTCTATTTACTTTCTCGCTACTATCTACTAGCCGAATTTTTTTTTTTTTTTTTTTTTGGTAGTAACACCATACCAACTGTGCCACAAACGCTGTGGATTGAGTTTAACCTAAATTGAAATTTCTCATCCTTTGAGAAATATTCCATGTATTACTTCTTTTTAAGTTTTTTTATTAGTTGGTTTATGTCCCACTAAGGGGAAGTCGTGGCCTAATGGTTAGAGAGTTGGACTCATAATCCAAAAGGTTGTGAGTTCGAGTCTCGGGCTGGCAGGAATTGTCGGTGGGGGGAGTGTATGTACAGCGCTCTCTCCACCCTCAGTACCACGACTGAGGTGCCCTTGAGCAAGGCACCGAACCCCCAACTGTGTGTGTGTGTGTGTGTGTGTTTGTTCGTTCGTTTGACTTGAAGCATCACTGCGCAATTTGGTGTCTTTTTTTTTTTTTTGATCGGTGCGCAGTGACGCTTCAAGTCAAACTAACAAACACTTGCGCATATATGCATCGCTTTGGTCGTTCCCTGTAGATCTCACCTTCTCACGCGAAGCCCCACGATTGGTCAATTATATACAATACCTGCATGTTATTGGTCAAACTGCTTTGGATGTTTTAGGCAATATTAAAATCCTGGCCGGGACGTGTCCCGTACGAATGGCGCATATGGCCACCCTAGTACTTGTTGAAATTTGATAATACTTAAATTCCCTCACACAAAATATGCAAATGACATAAATTGCTGGTTAGGAAGAGTGTAATCTTGTTTGTTAGGTTATCCAATACAATTTTACTAGTTGGCATTTTATATATAATATAATTATAATAATAAAAATATATATATTATTATAATTATTATTTATTGGTGACTCACATCCTTTTTTTCCCTTCACAGAGTTTAGGAGTTCTGCCTTTAGAGCCCCATATGAGGCTGTGCAGAGATTGTGTGGGTCTTCTCAAACATCCATATCAAAGCTTTTAAGACACTTCATGGACACTATGGCCACAGACACGCATATCCACTTTCAGCAGCCAACCTGACTTGTACTTTTAATATTTTATTAGGTATCTGCAGAATTACAACGATCCCTTTGGTGTCCAATGGGCCAGCTTGATAATTTCTCAACCCAGCTCCTCAAAATTGTCAAAAAAAAAAAAAAAAAAAAAAAAAGCAGCATCACAGAAGATCACAAACATCCTGTCAGTTATGGATCAGGTAAGTTCTCTAAATTCATCATCACTTTAAATCTGACAGTAATTCATAATAGGTTAAAAAAAGCTTTCACCCAAAGCTTAAAGGGATAGTTTACCCAAAAATAAAAAATTCTGTCATTAATTACTCACCCTCTTGTTGTTCTAAACCCGTAAAACCTTCAGTTCCTCTTCAGAACACAAATTAAGATATTTTTTATTAATTCCAAGAGCTTTCTAGTCAGTAATGCAACTTACACATTCAAGTCCAAGAAAGGTAGTAAGGATAGCTATAAAATAGACCTTGTGACATCATTTTTTGTGCAAAGAAAACAATTATTTAACAATTATTCTCCCCGGAGTCACCCTCTGCCTCCATTATAGAGAATAACATGACGCATGCATGTTCTACATCAGCAACAATGCACAAATGTGTTGTGGTACTCTCATGAACGGAGGAGGACGGTGATGTTGAATAAAGTCAATATTTTTGCACACAAAAATATTTCCGTAGCTTCGTAAAATTATGGTTGAACCACTGATGTCACGTAGACTGTTTTATCGATTGATAGGATTAACAAACTTAACTTCTGTTGAAACAACACAGTGAGATAATTGGTATAATGCTACTGAAAATGTTAGATGTACAAGTCTAAAAAGTGCTAACTGATGCTCATTTCACATTCAGCGTGTCACTATTGGGGAAAAAAAGGGAATGCTTCCTGAAAGACCTGGCTGATCTTCTTAATGAAGATCCCTCAAACCTCGTGAAGGAGTATATGGTATAAAATAAAAAAAATATATTATTTTTTTTTAAATCTATTGTATGTTTCTTTAAAACCAGCTTCTCTCACTCTTGGAGAAATTTGTAAAAATTGTAATGTTTTGAATGGACATTGAATAAAATCAATGAAACTTGATTTTGAAAGGTGACTATATTCATTTTAGAATAATTGAACTTAATTAACTTTATAGATTAAAATAAAATAAAGAATGTTAAGTTCATTTAACTAAACAACACTGCATTAACTTTATGTAATTAACTTAAGTTTACTGAAATAAATATTGTTTCTTAAATGCAACCTAACTCAGTTACATGGAACCTGTTGACATAAAAAAGTTAAGTAATTCCAAGATATCATTTTTTTGAGTGTTGATCAGATAATTGTAAGGCAAGGCAAGTTTATTTATATAGCACATTTCATACACAATGGTAATTCAAAGTGCTTTACATAAAAGAAAGTAAAATAATCATGAAAGAAAAAAAATAGTAATAATAACAAAGTAAAACAAGGAATTTAAAAACTTTGAAAATTATTGAAACATTGATTTAAAATGAATTTAAAACAATTAAAAATAGAAAATGATTTTACATAAAATACAGTACATAAAATACAGTGCAATCATTTCGTAAATCTCACAGTGCTCATTCAATAAATGCACAACTAAACAGATGAGTTTTGAGTCTAGATTTAAAAGTGGCTAATGTTTTGGCACATCTGATCTCTTCTGGAAGCTGATTCCAACTGTGGGCAGCATAATAACTAAAAGCAGACTCCCCTTGTTTTGTGTGGACCCTTGGTATTTCTAACTGACTCGATCCTAATGATCTGAGTGCTCTGTTAGGTTTATATTCAGTGAACATATCTGCTATGTATTTAGGTCCTAGGTCATTGAGTGATTTATGAATAAAAGTACTTTAAAATCAATCCTAAATTTAACTGTAAGCCAGTGTAAGGACCTGAGGACTGGTGTGATATGCTCAGATTTTCTGGTTCTAGTCAGAATTCTGGCAGCACTGTTCTGGTTGAGCTGCAGCTGTCTAATGGTCTTCTTGGGAAGGCCGGTGAGGAGACCATTACAATAGTCCACCCTGCTGGTGATAAAGGCATGAACAAGTTTCTCCAAGTCTTGACTGGATACAAAAAATCTAATTCTTGAAATGTTTTTGAGATGATATTATGCTGATTTAGTTACTGCTTTGACATGACTACTGAAACTTAGGTCTATCTCCAGAATCACACCAAGATTCCTGACCTGATTTTTAGTTGTTTGACCCCTAGAGTCAAGGTATGCATTCACTTTCAGAACTTCATCTTTGTTTCCAAATGCAATGACTTCAGTCTTTTCCTTGTTTAACTGAAGAACGTTCTGGCACATCCAACTATTAATTTCATCAATACATTGGCAGAGGGAGTCAATGGGCCTGTAGTCATTTGGTGATAAGGCTAGGTAAATCTGGGTATCATCAGCATATCTGTGATAGGCAATTTGGTTCTTTCTCATTATTTGACTTAGTGGGAGCATATACAGGCTAAACAAGAGCGGTGCAAGAATTGAACCTTGTGGGACTCCGCATGTCATGGACGTCCACTTAGACTTATGCTCTCCTAGACTCACATAATAGCCTCTCCCTTCTAAGTATGACCTGAACCATTTGAGTACCATCCCAGAAAGCCAGACCCAGTCTTCCAGTCTCTCTATTAGTATTTTATGATTGACAGTGTCAAACGCAGCACTGAGATCTAGCAATACCAGCACTGAAATTTTGCCAGAGTCAGAATTTAAGCGAATATCATTTATTATCTTAATGAGTGCTGTCTCTGTGCTGTGATGCATTCGGAAACCAGATTGAAATTTGTCAGTCTCTCAACAGAACCAAAAAGAGTACGAGTGTTGTTTAAGTTACTGTTTATAAAGTTTGAGAAAAAACTCTGTCTAGCAGTGGCTAGTTTCACATTAAAAGCATGAAGGCTGTCTTTATAGATGCTATAGCGTATTTCAAGTTTCATCTTCCGTCACATCCGCTCAGCTTTTCTGCATTGTCTTTTCATACTCTGAACTGCTATTGATTTTCTCCAAACTGATTTCTGTGTGCTAATTTTCTTATTGACTATAATAGGAGCAATATCATCAATAACATTCTTAACTTTTGAGTTAAAGGAATCAATGAGAAAATCAACAGACACTGCAGAAATGCTTGGTGTTAAAGATATAGCCTCCATAAATAACATACTAGTGTTCTCATTAATGCATCTCTTTCTGACAGAGACAGACCTAGATACAGTGTTAGCAGAGATCAATATATCAAAGAAAATACAGAAGTGATCAGATAGTGCTACGTCCTTAATAACAATGGATGAAATGTTTAGACCTCTACTGATGATTAAATCTAGAGTGTGTCCACCTTTGTGTGTGGGTCCATGCACATGCTGAATCAGGTCAAAAGTGTTTAAAACCATTATCATTTCTTTTGGAATTTTGTTTTCTGCATTATCTATGTGAATATTAAAATCCCCTGCAATAGCAAAACAGTCAAACTCTGAGGAAATCAATGATAACATTTCTGTGAACTCTTCAACAAAGGCTGGAGAGTATTTTGGAGGCCTGTAGATAATGATAAACAGAATGTGTGGAGCACCTTTCAGCACAATCCCTAGATATTCAAAAGACAAGTACTGACCAAATGACACTTGCTTGCATTGGAAGACATCTTTAAATAGAGCAGCTACACCTAAAGCAAGCCAATCACAGGCTTGCTTTAGCTTTAAAAGTCTATGATGGCCTATCATTGTGCTGCGTTCATTGAGCTCCACCTCTTCTCCACGACCGGTCTCATGGTCATGCTGCTGCGAAGGGTCATCTAGAACCAATTCTCTCAGCTGGATCTGATGGTTCGTTGGGATTCTATCAATAGACTCTTTCGAGCCATTGTGCAGGAGTCATGCCAAAGAATCATACATTTTTCTTCAGTTTCTGAATTTGCGCTCACTATTGTATTGAGTCTTTTTATACAATATTGTGAAAAAAAAGTGGGGGAAAAATCACATTTTAAACTGATATATATATAAACATATTTTTGCACAAGAATATTTATTTTTGAAAAGTTCCAGCATTAAAATGGCACTGCATAACAGGAATAAACCAGTGCTACAATCTTCTCCTCTCTTCCGAGTGTGTGTATGTGGGAAGCCCTGCAGGCTGGTTTGTGTTTTCAGTCTTGTGGACTGAGGTAGACGGCATGACCTAACTGGCAACGCCATAACCCAGTGGGTGAGTGCTAGAATGTCAGCAAGCATTAATCTTATAGGGTCAGATCACAGATCAAGTACCTGCAGAGGCCAATGTGAGCTGCACGGAGCAAATAAAACCCAGAATGAAAGATGGGGGAAAGGACTGCCGTCTTTGCTGGAGTAAACCATTGCAAATAGATTTTTTTATTTAATTTTTTTAATATCAGGCCATTCAGCCACAGAAAATTTATTTATTTTTATTCTTTATTCTTTTGAAAACAAATAGTTTGCAGACTATTAGGTGAGGTTTTGTCAGGTAGCAATCGCGCACATGTAGCATCCAAACCATCTCTGAGGTATGATGTTCTGTTCATTAAAGTTATTTGTGTTTTTCAGAGATGCAAGTGAACATGAGGCTAGTTTTGCTTTGATTTTCTATGTTTGTATTGATCCTTCTCTTCTGAAGAGTATTGACCAGTAGATGTATCCTGTCAATTATTCTTCTAGAGTTTTTAAACAAAAGTTTTTGGGGTTTTCATTTTAAAGTTTGCAATTATTTTGGTAAATGGTTAATGCGATAAATATCCTGTGTTTTGTTTTTTTTTTTTTGTTTTTAATTTTTTTAATTATTTTTGCGATAAATATCCTGTGAATCTGTAATTAATTACAAATGTCAAAATGTCTTATTTTGTTATTGTTTGATTTTTTTTTATTTCATGTATCTCTTTTTTAAAGTAGGGTCAAGTTGAAGTTCTGTTTGTTCTAATTTTTTGTCGTGTCTTGTTCCCATTGGTTTGTTTATGTGCCATTGTTTGTGCTGCATGTATTAAGATTGCAACCTGCTGTGTATTCAGTCTGTTCATGTCAAGTCTGTGTATCTTGTTTGGAATTATTCTGGATTCCTTTAAAAAATTATTCTACACTTCATTCTGCATGACTACAGTGCCCTGTGATTAACTGGTAAAATGATTAATGGTAGAAAAACTGTAGTAGTCTAGGGGCGTTTGCACTACAGAGCCAAAGCCAGCAGACATTATTCATTTTCGGCGAGAGTTGTCAATGCCCTAGTAATAGAATTAAGCAGGATGTAAGGCCCTAATGTGTCATGATGATGTTTGCCATTTCTCTTTATGAAATATGTAATTTAAGTTGTGCAAAAATAGGGTGGTGTCAAAACAAATGGATTAAATTTCACCAACAAAAAGATTTATCAGTCCTGAAAGCTATTTCAGAAAAGGAAACTGCATCTGCAGGGTAATATAGAAAGGCAGATATTTATTTGACCTTCTGCTGTCATTGTGACAAAATGGCCACTTTGGGACTGTCTTCAAAGACCTATTGAACTGCCCTGCTGTCTACTGCCTACATCGGCTGCTGCCTTCAAAGTGCAGTAGATCATAAGAGACATAAATGACAAAAACAATCTGAACATTCAGCTGTAAGCGGCAATCAGCAGGTTCCAAACACTAGTCACCCATGTGAATGATTAGTCATCCCTCTCAGGGGCGTCGATGGGGGGAAAGGGTAAGAGAGTGCATAGGAAAAGATTACATCTATTTTTCACATATGTTTATCGTTGTTGGTATGAAAATCACAGAAAACTAAATGATCGATTGAACAAAATAATTATACAACCCAATAATATGGATAACTACTTCTGCAAAACAATAAAAACAGAAATTGCTGATGGAGGACAGATAATTGAGCAAAGTGTCACTCGTCCAGGAGACGTGAAATCCAGCTGTGAGCCGATGAAAGCCCCAAATTTGGAGCAGTTAGCCAAGCCTCCACAGGCAGCGCATGTCCTGAGCAAGATCTAGTTCACGGACCAAAAACATCTGCATACGTTATTGAGGTTGGGCCATATCAACCATTGTTTACATTTACATTTTTCCAGTATAGTCCCATCCTTAAGCAGGTGTTTTGTTTCACGAGTCATGCATTTGGTCCAAGATGGACACATTTCAAGTGTCTGGATTTGGCAACTGGAAAACATAAATGGGAAGCGTCACCACTCAAATCAGGGGTGAACACACAAAGATAGTGGATGAGAACAGAGAATATCTGAAAAAAAAACCATGCAAAACTGTGCTCTTCTGTTGCCGTTCCTGTATTGCTCTTCGTCATGATGAAACTGATTAATCATAATTTCTTAGAGGGCCACTCATAGCCAACTAATTGAGCAGTTATTCAAAGAGAGAGATCATTATGTCCATAGCAAGCACCAGAAAGGGTTATTTAATATCAAGTGATAAACTGAGCAAGTTAAAAGTGACATCATACAGAGAGCACATGAAGCCAGACTTATTGCGGATGAAACGCAAGACATAAGTAGGCATGAGCAAGCTGCAGTGGTTTTAAGATATGTTGACAGGGACCTCTCTGTCCATGAATCATTCTGACAGAACAGATGGTGAATCTCTGGCTCATCTTTTGAAGAATGTACTGACAAGTATTAAGGTCATTGCACACTGATTTTCATCCGAAATTTTCACACATTAAAAAATAAATACAACCTCATGTTGTGTCAATTACGTTTACACACTGCCTCCAAAAGTTCCGTGTGTCAAAAAAATTTGGAACGGGTTTGATTTTCTGCATTTTTCGCATCTATAGCAAGCATTTTGAGAGGTGTTTTGACAATTCAGAGTGAACGCCAAAATCCAGAATGGCATCTGACAATAAGTTGATCCACTTCGTCTCGCAGCACAAAGCACCGTAAAGATCCTTGCATAATGAGTTCACAGAAATTGGTGGTCTTCCTTTTAATATGTGGCTCCAGTATATAGCAAAGCATCAAACTGATCCACTGACATCCTCAAGTAAACTTTGAATCGGCGGTGATAATCCTGCTGCTCCTTAATAGGGAGGGGGAACTCTCCTTCATCTCTATATTTTAGGATTGGATGGACACAATATTTCCTTTTTTTTTTTCTCTTTTTAAGAAGAAAGAGGACAGCAAAATCATCCCCACTGCAATGGATTAATTAATATGCATTGGACTCAGTGTGCAAGGTTTCCGTGTGTGATGAATTTTTAGGATTACGAATATGAAGATTTTGGACTCAGTGTGCAAGAACCTTTAATCTTGATATCTGCAACTTGAAAATGCAGAGTTACGATGGTGCGGTGTGTATGTGAGGGACCTACCGTGGTGTAGCTACATGCATTTTAAATCCACTGGCGATGTATGTACAGTACATTGTCACTCACATATCCTCAACCTTTGCATTGTGGATGTCTGTCACACCACTTCAGCTGAGAGTCAATGTTCAATCACTCTATAACTTCATTGTGTGGTCAAAACAACATGCTGTTTTTGAGTCTTTGCAAGAAAGAAACTTTTCTGGTAAATCTACTACACTGAAACCTTTTAGCGACACAGCATAAGTCACTGATTTTCACTTTTTGTTCCCTTGCATTTTGATGTAATGAGTTCTCATGCAGTACCATGTACCATTCAAAGTGCTATAGTCATCCACCTTACATTATGCCACTGTAAAAAACTAAGCATCTGCCACGATCTCTGCTCTTTTTGCAATGAGGACTGATCCCCATTTTTACCAGCTTTGGGAGTTCACAGTCAAGTTGCAGACTAAACTCTGTATACTTGTATCTTGTAAACTTGTTTCTCTGTATTTGTGCTGTTGGATCTTAGTGCTGCGTTCGACACTTTTGACCACAACATTCTTTTGAATAGACTAGAAAACTTTGTTGTCATTAATGGAAGTGCAAAAGCATGGTTCAAATCATACTTACAGTACTGTATATGAATGCCATCAATTCGTAGCAGTGAATGAAGAGGTATCATATCGATCACAAGTGCAGTATGGAGTACCTCAAGGCTTAGTTCTAGGGCCGTTATTCTTCACACTTTACATGTTACCCTCGGGAGATATCATCAGGAAACAGTGTTAGCTTTCACTGTTATGTTGATGAAACTCAGCTTTATATTTCTTTGCGGCCCGGCGAAACATATCAATTTGAAAAACTAACAGAATGCATAGTCGATATAAAAAATTGGATGATGAGTAATTTCTTACTGCTAAATTCTGCTAAAAAAAAAAACAGAGGTGTTGATTATAGTACCTAAAAACTATGCATGTAATAACCTAGAACACTGTCTAAGACTTAATGGCTGCTCTGTCAATTCTTCATCATCAGTTAGGAACCTAGGTGTGCTATTTGATAGCAATCTTTCCTTGGAAAGCCGCGTTTCTAGCATTTGTAAAACTGCATTTTTCCATCTTAAAAATATATCTAAATTACGACCTATGCTCTCAATGTCAAATGCAGAAATGTTAATTGTAAAGTAATGCGACTGACACACAGCTTCAGTAACGAGACATGCTTGGTTTCTTTACTAGGTACTGCAGTGAATATACAAAGTAGGAGGAGTCATATCATCAATTACTGAGGCTGGGGCGCCACTTAAAGAAACATTGTCAAAATGAAAATACATTACATCTCCCCTCCTAAGCATGAAACAAAAACCATGCTAAAATAATCACTTTGTATACATACAGTCATTACAAGTATTAAACATTGCGGTGTTTGTTCTTTAACTCTGGAATCTGCATGAAACTTGCATGTCCACATATCTAAGAGATGTTAACACATCATGTATGCAACCTAGTCAAAAACACAATCTATCAAACAATGAACTGTGGAACATAAACAGGTGTAACTAGGAAGGAGAGGTTGCTAGCACATCACTTCCACAAGGCGTTTTTACCACACCTTTCCCTGACTACAAGCAGAGCCTGTCAGGAGGCTTCACCACTCTGCCTCGTCTGGTAGTATACTGCCCAGTTGACAATGTCTGCTTAGCAGTCCTGAGTTCTGCAGGTGATGCTTGGGATGAACTAGGATGATCCACAGACTTTGGCTCCTCGACACTCACTGGCTCTGACGTCTCTGTCCACTAATCATCGTTAAGCCCATGACGGGACTCGTTAGTGGCTGCTGTGCTCTTGCGAAGATGCTGAATGTTGTGACGGTACTCTCAACTTCCACAGTCAACAACATAAGAACTTGGGGCACAGTGTGATCTCACAACAACTCCAGGAGACTATTTGTGACCGCCAGGATGTGGTTGCATCCTTACTTTATCTCCAGGCTTCAGCGCAGAACAAGGACCGCTTGCCCTCTTTCGGTCATAGTAAAACTTCTGAACACTTTTGCTTTTGTCTAGCTGCCGTTTAACTTTGAGGGGGTCGTACGCTGCTGGTGTGAGCAGCAGACGGGCAGCAGGCAGGTTGTTGCGGGGTCACCTGCCCATCAGCAGCTGAGCTGGTGAAAGGCCTACTGACTCCAATGGTGTTTTTCTGTAGTCAAGCAGTGCAAGATGTTTGTCTGGTGCCTTACAACAAAGTTTCTTAACAGTTTGCAAATGTTAACAGCATATGTTCTCACATGGAAGAGGGTACGACTATACGAAGACCTTTATAGACAACACCATCAGCAACGACAAGTTGGCTTCGTGAGTCCCAAAATGGCTGAACTAGGTACATCACACCTGGCCAACCCTGTCGGATTGTTTGTTGAAGACAGCTGAGCTCCTTCTTTGTGCAATGTGTTTCTGTATTTGTCAGAGACCTGGATGAGAAAGCCACTGGATGACTGTCCTGTAGTAAGACAGCACCGAGGCCATTGCTGCTGGCATCACAGAAGATCTCAACAGGCTTGGATGGATAAAAAAAAAGCAGCACAGGGGACTTTGTGCATAAGTCCTTGAGTTTGTCGAACGCTTGCTGTTGTGCTGGTTGCCATGCAAATTCAACATCCATTTCTTTGTTAGTAGGCTGCAATGCATCGGGCCACATAACTAAGCCTAAGGCTTCTGCTGTTGCACCACTGAGCACATTTTCTTGAGAGATGTCCACAATTTCAAATTCTGTTAATATATCAGCATCCTTATATTTAGTCAGAAGGTCAACCGCAGCTATAGGCTTCAGCTTATGTTTAGAGTAGGACTTCAGCACTCGATTAGAGCAATGGGTTACATTTTATTTTGCACCAGTATCAATTCTGAATGGCACCTTCTGAGACAGAATTTCAATGTCTGCTGTCTATCATCTTTATCATCACTGTGCTCATGTGTTTGTGTGATATTTTATGCTCAGCTTCTCCTCATCTTCTGTTTCTGTTTGCAGCTGCACACTGACTGTGTTTACTGATCTTTTCCGGCATACTGCCACCTAGTGGTTCGGTTTGTGACAGTATGAGCATACAGAGCCCTTTGCTGGACATTTTCCTTGATTCCACTTATGTTGATTCCTTGATTCCGCAACTTGGACAGTTTTTTTGGTCAGTTTACATGCATTTCTTTCTGCACAAATTTTTGTTTGGTATTTTGTTTTCACTTTTACTGCTTGCACTTGAGATTCTTCTTCTCTGACAATTTTAATTTGCTTCTGTGACAGTCCAAACTGCTGGGCGATTTCAGTTGCTTTTGGGAGCGTTAAATCTTCCCCTTTGTCTAACAGTCTCTCTTGGACGCGCTTTTCTCTGACACCCGCTATTATTGCATCGATCAACATATCATCTGGATCGCCACACTAGCAATCCATGAGCAGGAGTCTCAAATCCTTCACAAAGTGATCAAAACCTTCCATGACTCCTTGTTTTCTTTGTTTAAAATGGTGTCTGGCTATTCTCTTATTTTTCCTCGGCCTTATATAGTTGGCGAACTTGTCCAGGACTTTAGACGGGTCATCTTTCTCACCTTTGACCCAGTGCAGCGTCTTATATATCTCTCTGCCCTGCTCACCGATCCACGTGTCCAGCCAGCCTGCACGCTGCTTTGCTGTTTGCTCCGATAGCGGGCCGTCGAAGACGAATGTGACGTGGCTCCAAAATCTTTCAAACTCTTGGTACAAATCTTGAGCATCCCAGTCGATCTTAGGGTGATCAAACTGTGACGATGTCATACTTTGCTTATTATCTGTTCCTGACAGACTTCTGACACCATGTAAAGTTATGCGACTGACACACAGCTTCAGTAACAAGCCATGCTCTTTGTTTCTTTACTAGGTACTGCAGTGAATATACAAAGTAGGAGGAGTCATAGCATCAATTACGGAGGCCGGAGCGCCACTTAAAGAAACATGGTCAAAATGAAAATACATTACATTAATTAATGCGTTTATGACCTTAAGGTTAAAATATTGTAATGCTTTATTGGGTGGTTGTTCTACACACTTAATAAACAAACTCCAGCTGGTCCAAAATGCTGGAGTTCTTACTAGAACCAGGAAGTATGACCATATTAGCCCGTTCTGTCAACACTGCACTGGCTCCCTATTAAACATCATATAGATTTCAAAATCTTGCTTATTATAAAGCCCTGAATGGTTTAGCACCTCAGTA
Organism: Cyprinus carpio; assembly: GCF_018340385.1. Taxonomy (NCBI): domain Eukaryota; kingdom Metazoa; phylum Chordata; class Actinopteri; order Cypriniformes; family Cyprinidae; genus Cyprinus; species Cyprinus carpio. Next base: position 4,128,518 of record NC_056609.1, read on the forward strand.
TTTGAACGAGCTCTTATTACTTTAAAGTCCTCCACGTCTGCTGCATTCTCAAAACTCTGGCATTTTGATAATACCTAGAATATCAAAATCAACTGTGGGCTGCAGATCTTTTTCCTATTTAGTGCCCAAACTCAGGAATAACCTACCTAACATTGTTTGGGAGGCAGACACACTCTTGCAGTTTAAATCTAGATTAAAGACCCATCTCTTTAACCTGGCTTACACATAACATACTAACACATTTCTAATATTAAAATCCTTTAAAGGATTTTTAGGCTGCATTAATTAGGTAAACCGGAACCGGGAACACTTCTCATAACACCTGATGTACTTGTTACATCGTTAGAAGAATGGCATCTACGCTAATATTAGTCTGTTTCTCTCTTATTCCGAGGTCACCATAGCCACCAGATCCAGTCTGTATCCAGATCAGATGGTCACTGCAGTCACCCTGATCCAGTACGTATCCAGCCCAGATTGTGGATCAGCACCTAGACATGACCTCTTCAGCCCTGAAAGACAGCGGAGATCAGGACAACTAGATGAGCCCCAGATACAGATCCCCAGTAAAGACCTTGTCTCAGATGGCCAGCAGGACAAGACCACAGGAACCTGTTGAGTCCTCTGCACAATCTGACTTTGCTGCAGTCTGAAATTGAACTGCTGGTTTCGTCTGGTCAGAGGAGAACTGGCCCCCCCGACTGAGCCTGGTTTCTCCCAAGGTTTTTCTCCATTCTGTCATTGATGGAGTTTTGGTTCCTCGCCGCTGTTGCCTCTGACTTGCTTAGTTGGCGACACTTCATTTCCAGCGATATTGTTGATTTGATTGCACAGATACTATTTAAACTGAACTGAGCTGGATGATGACATCACTGAATTCAATGATGAACTGCCTTTAACTGAAAACTGAGTGTTTCCTATTGTCATTTTGCATTATTGACACAATATTTTCCTAATTAATGCTGTACAATTGCTTTGACACAATCTATATTGTTAAAAGTGCTATATGTAAAAAGGTAACTTGACTTGATTGACTAAACCCAGGACTGGACAGCACTATGAGATCCATGGAAAGTTTTAGGAAAATGACATTAACACTTTAATTGCACTTAACATCCTCAGTTCTAGCACGTGCACCTAAGAAGACCTCACATCTTGTCTTCATAATGGTTTTGAGAAGAGGACATGTGTGCAGAACTGTCACTTTTCAATGCTGTATGTCGACAGGACAAGCAAGTTTTGATCAACAGTTATCACTGTTCAAAGAATCAAAGCTAGTCCACAGTCTTAGAAATGCTGGTAACTTCTTTAAGCTATTCTGAACAGTGCGGATGAACAGTGTGCAGAGCAAAATAATTTTTTTTTGCTTGCGCTAACTGAAAACATATAAAAAAAACAGGAGACTTTCAGACATTGCAGTGCTAAACATTAAATGGGGATTCATGTTTATGTAGATTTGCTTTAATGCCATATCTGGTGGACACCGTTTAGACCTTGATAGATTGTTTTGATATTAATAATTTGCTGATGATGATTGCTGATTTTGTATAAAAAATCCTCCCCAAAATGCATTAAGAATGAATTACAATAAATTTTAAGTATATATTTTTTCTTGCTTCAGTCCTCATCTTGGATGGTTTTTTATTTATTTATTTTTGTTTGTTCATCATGCTTTTTACAGTGAATCATTCAAAAGATACAAGACACAGTTATCTTGGAAGGCAGCATAACCATCCTTACCAAATACCACTGTCAAATATTCCTGTGTCCAGCATTTACATATGGGGTAGAATTATTTGTTATAAATTATCTGCAATATGCCCATGAAGTGTACACAATAGCATCTTAGAGCTCTGTGTGCTATTCAGTGCAACACTATACACAAGCTTTCCATGTTGCTCTGTAGACATGCTACAAATACTCTGAATGTGTTTGTTCACTCTTTGAAAAATGTTTGTTTAGCTGTCATGTTCTGTGTATCACTGTGAAAACTAACAGTGGCTGACACTAGCATATTCCGTATTGTGGAATATCAATTCCAGCTGACAAAAACCCCATTGATTTCCCAGTGAGGATTCAATAGCCAGGCACACAGCACACAGTATGCACAAGGAAGAGAATGAACACTCATCGAGCACAGTTCTGTTCACTCCACACCCTCATACACCATCCTCCCATTTGCTTCCAGCCAGTCATGTCTCTCACAATGTCAAAAGAAAGCATGTTCATTTGGAAAGCATACTGTCCCCCCCATAAAGTAAAGGAGAGGGCAGCTCTGCCTGCCTATGCTCTGAGCAATCACTTGAGGATGCTCCAGAGTGATAATAATTCATAATGACAGAGAGGAGCTCCATCTCCAATCAATGCATGGCAGAGACCCCCAAAGCCCTGATGTGGATGACTCAGCTGTGAACTGCTTCACCTGAACAGAGCCACAGAGCCCCCAGTGTGCCAGACACACAGCGGATTAGCTCCAAACCTCTCTCAACAAAAGTGGACTCTAAAAACAGGTGTTTTGGAATAATTATGTTTTTGAAAGTCTCTTATGCTCACAAAGTCTCCAATTATTTGATTAAAATACAGTAAAAACAGTAAAAACAGTTGTGAACTATTATTAAACATTTTTAAATTGTAATTCATATTAAAATGTCATTTATTCCTGTGTGTCACATTCTGCTTTGGTTTCTGATCCTGTTTTTAGTTGCTGAGTTGTTTTGTTCCCTTGGTTTCCTTTGCTAGTTTGTTTCAATTTTTACTAATTAGTATCAGATGTGTCTTGTTGGGTTTATCATTTACGTGTGTATTAATGCTCTCAGTTTCATTAGTTCCTGGTTTATTTCCTGTTTTGTTTGTTTAATAAAGTGAAAGTTGCTAATCGATTCCTCTTCACTTCTCCTTGCCTGCCTAGCTCTAGCAGGACAGTGGACCCAGAAATGAGGAATAGATCCAGTAGCCATCTGTCTCCTCACTCAATCCAGATCACAGAATGCTCACAAGAAACACCAGAGACTTGTTGTAACTTGCCCATCAGCCCCACTTTCCAGACCAGTCACTGGATAATGAACACTTAAAAACCAAAATCCCTTTCCTCATCAATACTCCCCAAGGAAAATTCATTGATTTAGTCAAGCTAGTGCTCATAACAAGTTGATCCTCTTTCACCATGGATGAGGACATTTGACTGCCAATCACAGACCTAAAGCCTGAGCCAACGCCGACCATTGACACAGAGCTAGAGCCCATGTGTGCCAAGGACCATCTGCCTGTGAAAAGTTCCACCCTGGAGCTAGAACCTGAAACTGCATTCACCCCACAGCCTGGGCCTGATGCTACATCTTTCTCAGAGCTAGAGTTAGCTCCCATGTCTGTCCTGGAAGAAGTACTAATCCAGTTCGACACCCTGGAGTGCAAGTCCCACCCTGGTTTATTGGACTCCCTGGTTTTCCTGGCCTTTCCTGCTCTGCTGGTCCCACCTAATCTCCAAGCTCCTTTGTCTCTGTTGGCTTCATCTAGCTCTTTGGCTCTACCCCTCCCCAGTTTCAACTCCGGGCAGCCCAGTCCACAGCTACTCCAGCTAATCACTGTCTTGAGGATTACTAGAAAACTACAGGCATGTGAGTTTTATCAGGGTTGGAGTTAAGTCTGCAGGACAGTGGCCCTCCAGAGTTTGCCCATCCCTGGCCTACACATCAGATTCTTTGCTCTACCTCAGTCCTCCAAGGCCAGGACTACACCTCACCCTGTTAACCCATTTGGCTCCACTTTGACTACTCTCCCCATCATCTACTCTGTGGCTCTGCCTTGGTCAGACTTCACCCTGGTTGAATTATGGGTTTTCTGGACTTTGGGATTAAGGTCTTTAATATGATACTTTGGCTTCAACTGTTTTGTCTTTTCCTGTATCTTCATTTCTTTCATATGTATGAATTTCATAGGTCTGCATTTCAGCTTTGGCTTGGCCCTCCAGACCATTGGCATCACCCTGGGTCTTTAGTTTCGCCTAGGTGTCCACCTCAGTTGGTTTGGTTCTTCCTTTCGGCTCCACCATGGACTATTCATCTTTGTATCACAGGAATAAATTGCATTTGAAAACATGTTTAAACCGTAAAGAGTGACCATAAATACACTGGGCTGGATCGAGAAAGTTCAAAATGATTCATGCAATTCAAAATTTCCACAATGTATTTGTTTAGATCATACAATTGTTATTACAGTATATCATAATAATTTCTCTCAAAATGTATTATAAACCGTGAATTAAGCTTGTAATCACTAAAATGGGGGTGGGTGGGGGGACCTCCAGGATGCCTTTGCGTGTGGAGTTTATATGTTTTGCATTCATTCAGGTGGTCTGGTTACTCCCACAGTCCAAAGACATGCATTAAATTGCCCGTAAGACAATAAATTTGTCTATGTCCTGTGATGCTGGGATAGGCCCTATGGCAAGTGTTTTGGAGAATGGATGGATAGATTTATTTATTATCATAAACTGAACTTCTATCAAAAAGAAATATGAAATAATTCAATGATGATTCAATGTTTCAATAATGCAATGTTCATAGTTGAAATTAGGTCTGATCATTTCTGATGGTATCAACAATATAGATAATGGCTTTTAAAGTTTATGTCAGTCAGTAACTGGCAGCAACTATACAAATAAATGTAGTTCTGTAATTAAGTTCTACCAAATTCTACTCTACAAAATATAACACAGATTATTTTTCATAATGCACTCCAGATAATTGCAGCATCTTGTTACATAGCAAGGCCTACCTGTACATCCATTCAAACTTCAAATCCCTTTTAAAACTGCACAAGTACTGTATTCATAGTTCAGAAAGTTGACTGTATATCATCCAGGCTTGAAACTTCTCTTCAAACCACACAAAAGAACATAAAACTGACCTTCAGACTATTTGAAACATTCAGACAAGTCTTTGTCAAGCAAAAATTTTGATATGCTTTGCTTTTCTAGTTGACCATTAATGTTTTTATTATGTGTTGATGCAATTTGAATAAAGCAATAGACCACAGAGACTGTTTTAACTCCACTTACGAATGGGCAAGGACGTTTGAAAATAACCCTTTTTTAGCGGTGGGCTGGAGTGAGTTGCCGGCAGGTGGACGAACTCGCTGCCGGCCGCCTGGGATGTGGAGGGACGGCTGCCATCTGTGAGGAAACAGAGGAGTCACTGCCGTTCGCCTGAGGCCAGAGCCTGCTGCCATCCGCCATGATGGAGAGGAGCATGGAACGGGGGAAGAGTTTACCCAGCTGATGGAGGGCCGAGCTGCAGTGTGTCTGGGAACAGGAACAAGATTTTTTTTTCCTTCTCTCGTCTCTGTCTCTCCTCAGCCTTCCATCTCTTTTTATCTTGTCTCGTCTGTCTGTCCATACCCCCAGGTACGCTGCGGCCGCCGTGATCGTCTCACCCAGAGGGGGGAGGGGGGAGTAGAGTGCAGTCTCGTGAGTACCCCCCGGTCTGCGAGGGGCGATGGGGGTATGTGATGAGTGGGGCAGTAAATGTTAATGCACAACACCTGCGCTACTCACCGGTCTCGAGTCCCACGAAGGAGTTCTGGAAGGATAAAAGGAGGAGTGATGAGGCCTGGATTTTATTTTGTGTTTTGGTTTTGGCACGACAATCATCCATGAGGGGCTGTTGCGCTCTTTTGTATTTATTTTATTATTAAAGTTTTGTTTAAATGTTCGCCGGTTCCCGCATCCTTCTTCCCAAACTACGAACTTTGTTACAATCAGACTTCAAAAGACCTGAAGACTGCTGTTTTATGATCATTTTTAACACATCACTAAACCTGTTGGTCACACTTCATTTTAGGTGGCCTTAACTTTTTGATACAATATAATTGTTATGAACACTGCAATGACATTTAAAGTGCTTGCATTTAATTAACATTTAATGCAAGTACTGTAACCCAAACCTTACCCTGTAACCCTTATAATCCTACCCCTACCCTACCATTACTCCTAAATCTAACCATACCTCGACCCATTAGCAGCAAATTTTCCAGAACAACATATAAATCCAGTTTAATGTTGGTACATAGTAGTAAAGGCCACCTAGTAAAAAAGTAAGACCGTACAGATTTCTTAAAAGAAAATCATTTTTGAGTAAAACTACAATCCTATTTCCAAACACAGAATGTGATATTCCATGATAGCCATATAAAGAGGTTTATCAGTACGTGCATCAGTGGATGTATTTAACAGCTGTTTTGGGATTTTGTACAGCATTGCCAGACTGCAGTCGAGAAGTTGCTGTTGTTTCATGTGCTCTGAAACAGCAGGCCCTGCAATTTTTCATTGTCGAACAGAAGGCCGTGGAAGCACATCATTGTGATCACAGACAGAGTTGGGCTGAGCTGCAAACAAAAGCAGATCTCAAAAGATCATTCAACACAGCAAAGCCCTCGACAATAGTAGCCTTGTGCACGGGACTCCACTGGAAAAATCCATCGAGGACACCATGTGAAACACCAGGATGAAACTTTTTTTTTTTAGCTATTTGTCCCCGAAGCCCAAACGGGCAGAGTTTAGTCTAGCATGAGACAGCAGAGGGTGAGCACCCCAGTTTTCACACACTAAAGGTGCTGAGGGGCACTAAAACACTAAGCCGAAGATTGCAGAGGTGGTCACCATCACGCACACGGTATGTTCAAGACCAGCTACCTGCGTGAGGTGCGCAAGGAGAAGTACGAGCGCACCGATGTCTTCGAGGAGCCCAGCAGCCCAGAGACGGAGTCGGCTCCGGCCGGCGGGCCCTCGACAGCGGCTATCCAGGGCTGGGGGAGCCTCCAGGAGCTAAACAGCCGCTTTGCGCGTTACATCAACCGAGCGCGCGTGCTGGAGCAGCGCAACGCTGTGTTCCGCAAACAGCTGGACACTCTTCAGCGCATGGAGGAGGCCCCAGGGCTGGAGGAGGCCTTCAGCGAGCAGATCAGCGTCAACAGACAGCGCATCCGGGAACTGCTGTCGGACCGAGCCAAGCTGGAGAGAGAGCTCAAAGATGCAGAACGCATGCTGGATGAGTACAACAGCAGGTTAGACAACGCCACAGAAATATATGGTTGAGGTTAATTGCTAACGTCTTAACCAGAGAGCAGGGTGGGCTAAATAATGCAAACATATAGCCATTGTGTCATTAAATAGATTGAACACAAGAACATTTAACTATAGCAGACAATATTCAAGCATCTACTTAAACAGGAAGAAAGATGTAAAGAAGTACAATTTACCTGAAATAGACAATACCATATTAACAGACAACAGAAAAAAAAAAAAAAAAAACCTGCTGCAGCAAAAGTACAGATTTCACAGACAACTGACATAGAATGTAAAAAGTTTCTGCTTGTGGTAGTGTACATGCTACTAATTGTCTTAACACTCTGAATTTCTAAGATTACTAACATGGCACTAACATGGCAAACTTTGGCAAATCCAGTTCTTCCTCAAAGGTGCTCAGTGATGCAGTGAGAAAACTTTAGTCTTACAGGCAATCGTTAATCGTTCCAATTAAAAAACTGAAGTTATGTAAGGTCAGTCACTTAAAGTTTGTTTAATATGCATCAGATCATCAAGATTTAAGAAGCGTTTTTTTAAAAAAAATAAACAATTCACTCTTTTCTTGTCACAATTAATACTTTACATCTCTTGAGTTATAAACTCACAATGCAATCTCTCTATTGAATTGAACACAATATAAAATCAAAATTGAGTTATAAACTCACAACCATTAGTTAACATCTCATAACTGTGACTTTATATCTGGCAATTCTGACTTTTTTTCTCAGAATTGCGATAAAATCTGAATTATGAGATTAATGTTGTAACTACCTTATTTTTTTATCCCATGGTGAAAATGTCATAGTTATAGCATGACTATTTTAGTCCTAGAAAAATATTCCTATCACCCAAACCAATATAGGATTATGGTTAGGACTGAGGTTTGGGATTTACAATATTCAGTAATGACCTTCTGCACAGGTCAAGGATGTTGTAAATAAGAATTGGTCATGTTTAAATGTTTTAAAACTCCACTAAACCACTAAACTATGGTCAAAAGAAATCACAGCAGACTCCACTGATCGAAGCAACATAGAGCAGATCAATAATGCTCCTTCTAACTGACGAAGAGCCTTAAACATGCATGTTGAACTAAGCTTGAAACACTCTCTGTTGTCCACAGATACAGAAATGAATGTGAATATCAAGAGCAGCTGCGGCACACGCTGGAACAGCTCAATAAGGTACAAATAAACTCTGCCGTTCTCTGACCTGCAATTTTTTCAGGTGATTATAAAGCAATAATCCACAAGAGATTATGCCTTTTAGTAACATAACCACAGGCAAGAGCTGCTCTTAGGCCCAGCACTAGATGGACCACCTCAAACCAGTGCTAAAATCAAAATAGCACAGACTCAAGGACTTATCATTCTTTTATAAATGCAATACTGTAAGCTACTCAAGGCCTTTTGTACTTTAAGCTACTACTTTTGCCAGAAACACACTCTATGCATGTCCTTTCAAATTCAAATGATTTTAGCTGTTGCTAAGCTTAAATCTTTTTTGTTTGTTTGTTTTCATGTCAACTGCTGTAATGGATGTTTTGAACAAGTTGTGAAGCTGGTAGCTACTCAGATAATAGTACATTTTATTGGCACAGATGTTTAAAGGTAACTCTGTCACTCTCTTGAGTTTTGGGGATTGCTAGGGTGATAACTAATGCATGAACACTTATGTTGCTGGCAGGCATCTGTGTTTGAGTCACGTACTGTATGTTTCTGGTTTAAGATCAACCTTTACTTGTGGTGAAGTCTCTAATGCATACCACGGAGTGCTTCATTGCTTTAAAAATCCACCACTGTTTGTCTGCTCGAGTGCGATGTAACAGGGCTTACGGGAGTCTAAGAAAGGAAAATGCACCACCGCTGTTCATTTTTCCAGAAAAAGTATCTAACAGGAACATGATTATGAATCCATTTGCTCTTGTGTTTACAGGAAGCCGACACGGTTCTATTGAGAAACCTTGATTATCAAATCCAGCTGCAGTTCCTGCAAGATGACGTCAACGCCACCAAAGAGAGGCACAAAAAGGTAGGAGGCGAACACAACTCCTATTTTCTATCTTTTCGAGTAACTTCTCAAAAGCTCTTATGTGAAATTGTCATCTGGTAGCAGTAGTGTACACTGAATGGCAAACCACGGTACTAAAAGCATGTGACACAGTGATGTTTTAAAGTGTACACTTGTGGATGCTTCTCACATAGTAATTGAAAAATTGGAAAAGAATTGAAAAGGACAGCAATTGCACTTTTACAAAATATCACACTCTGAGTCAACATGAAGTAAAAATGGCCCTATTTAATTTTTCCTGTATGTTTTGTTGTTATTGCTAACAATTATTCAAAGCAGTTGATCCATATTTTTATATGTAATGGCCACTTTTCACAATTCAGTTCATAATAGATGAAACCAAGTTTTGTGTTACATTTTTAGTAACACTTTAGTTAAGGGATCAATTCTCACTTTTAACTACAGTAGTTGCTTGGTGTAATGTAACAAAGTAATAATTCTTCATTACAAGTATTTTTTGGGAGTAGCTGCACTTTACTTCTATCAGCTTTCACTTTTACTCCAGTATAGCTACATTTCCTAATTACAATGTATACTTTTACTCCTATATATTTCCCTGAAGAATATTAATTACTCACTACAAAATAAAGTCAGAAGAACACAAAGAACACTCAAAATTAAAGCCAATTGTAGATGGAAAAAAATGCTTGTTTATGTTTTTTTCTATTTATATAATTTAATAAAGATAATCTATATCACACAAAGGGTGCAGTTTTTTCACCAGATAGCATAACACAATATTGCCTGTTTTTTGCTCAATTTTGCCAATGAAAATTGGCAGCAGACGGCGTTTACTTATTGAACAAATCAGCTTTTTGAACAAATCGGTTGAATGAATGATTCAGTGATTCACTCATTAACAATCAGTCAAATGCTTTGTTCCTGAATGAATCAGCCGTTTGAATGAATCGGTTGAATCTCAATGACTCATTCATTAGCAGTCACTTGCTGCCACCTACTGGCAGTTTTACATTTTGACTATTTTTTCATATTTTAAAATATCATTTGAAGAACTAATCATTTCAGATATCAGTATTCAGTGTTTTATGTTTAAAACAGATTATTTTTTATGCATTTGTAACATTTTGTAACTTTATTTGCTCCTTTTCCATTTTGCATTTACTTGTACTTTTACTTTCATTACTTAAGTATGTTTAGTGTATTATATACTTAAGTATATATTATATATTAATATAACATATAAAATATACTTAAGTATGTTTAATATATTATATTATGTCTGTTTAATATAATATCATATTTAAGTATAATAAATATGACATACTTTAAGACTTTTACTCAAGTAATATTCTGAACGGTGACTTCAACTTCTACCAAAGTCATTTTCTGGTAAGATATCTTTAACTTTTACTCAAATGTGGCTTTCGAGTACTTAATCCACCACTGATTACTAGCATGGCTGTGTATTAGTACTTATAAAGCATATATTAATGCCTTATTTTGCATAACCGTATTCTACATCCCTTAACCCTACCCCATACCTAAACTTAACAACTACCTATGAATAAACAGCAAATTAGGAGTTTATCGAGGAAAAAGTCATAATTATTAGTTAGTTAAAAAAGCGGGACCCTTTGTTTTCTCATTGAATATCCTCATATTCCTAATTTTCTCATATGTTCACAGAAGAACAGTGCATTATAGATGTTGTTGAGAGGTGTGTTTTTGTGTTGAGCTTACATTTGTCCACCCAGACGACAACATTTGGCACTGGACCATCTTTTAAATGTGATGTCAGCAGTGTTTTTCTGAGCCGTACGGCAACAGGCCATTGTTTGCTCCTGCATTATGTTTGATCAGCACTACTGTACATCACATTCAGCGCCTCAATGTTAGAAGTTTCTCATCAACATGTACATTATATATATATGACACAGCAGCCATAATATTGCTTTGTCATTTACATTTTTAGCAGGGATCGATGTCTTACTGTTATTATTGTTTAATATAAAAGCATAATTCAGTAGGAACAACTACATCTTTGCCACTAATGCATTCCAATGGCCACAAAGAATATTTAGACACTTAAGACACACTTAAAGGAGTACTGTAGTTCACATAAATAAAAAAAAAACAAAGCAAAAAAAAGTCCCTTTATAATATGTGGATAGAAAAAAAAGTACATTTGTGCATTTAATGTGTTTGAAAGACAAAAGCCTTCCAAAGACAGAGTAATACATGGTTAAATAACACATTGAGTGGTAATAAAATTATATATTTAAGCGTTCATCAGTAGTTGATGCAGTGCTGAAATGTTAAGAAAACACACACACACACACACACACACACACACACACACACACACACACACACACACACACACACACACACACAAATACACTTAAAATTGAGTTTTTGTAAATCTAGTGTTCGTTTGCTGTGTGGCCTCACTATCTGCTGTTTTTCAAAAATCTTTTGAAGATATCAATGAACATTTATTTAACTATAACAAAAGTTTAAAAAAAACATTTTTTTTTGCATGGTTGCAATGTTTTCATTGTCAAACTTCAAAATTAGATAGTTGTTAGTTCTTTAAAAAAAAGTCTTTGTTTTATTTGAAAAAGTTAATAATTTTAACTTTTATTTATACTTATTTAATATATTATATTTTTAACTTTTATTGACAAAATATTTTAGTTTGTCTTATATATTTTCTTCATTAGACCAGATAACATTTGAAGCTGTCATATGGTCATGTTACAATGTACCCCACCTATGGGGCATGTTGTCACATTTCACTTCCATTCTTTTGAGGTAAATAAAGAAAAACATATAGGCCTGTAATTAAGTAACAAAGTGACATATTTGTACTAGACGAGCAACTAATGTGGATTTAAAAAAAATAAAAAATACCTATACTCTGAACCCCTTGTGGACTTACACAAACTGATAAAGTCAAAAGTTATTAGGTTGTGCCTGCTCTCCCCTGCACAGTGAATATCATACGTTTTTTTCCACCACAATCTCATGGCTATTTCTAGCTGTTTCACGTTTTGGTTAAATTAGTGGCTAATTTGTCTGACTTAAGGATTCCTGTGGTTCCCCTGCTGTGTGGACACCTGTGTGAACTTGACTTCATATATTAATCACCTGCAGATGAAGGGCTTAGAAAGGTGAAGTCATTTCTTTTTAATAAAAGATCAAGAACAGTCGTTTTCAACTGGTTTTGAGATCCCGTCAGGACAGAACCGCTGATCTAGCATTATTTTTGCACTTCAGTCAAATGTAGTTTATATAATTATCTATATATCTGTTAGGGCACGGCATTTTACTTTTTATTGCTCCCACAATCGCAGTGAAGCAAGGAAAGCATCCTGTAAACTCCTGGTGTGCAGGTCTCCTCTGTAATGAAATTGACCTTTCAACAGTCTCCGGCGCTCGTCACGTCCACCTCCATTGATTCCTGTCTCTTGTGTTTGTTTTCTCCACAGAACCTCGCCGAAATCCAGACGTATCTAAACATCCTGCACCAGATCAACCAGACTATTCCCCTCATGGCGAGCGCGTCCGTCTCAGAGGTAGGGTGACCTTGTGGCTCACAGCACCTCGGGCCCTTCCTGACTCTCCGGGTGTCACATGCAATAAGAACTGTGTGGCGGCGGTGCCAGTGAAATTAGCGCGGCGCTCTGAATGTGCCCTGAGTGATCAGTCTCCCTGAGCGATGACACCCTTTATCTTCCTGTTCTCACACCCTTCCTCACAGACACACTGTATGAGTGCATGTCTCACGTCTGTACCGCAGGGACCTGGAGGAAAGATCACTGCGTTTATGTATGCTTTGTTTTTTGGGATGTGTTTTAATTTAATTTGTTGTGTGTGTTCATATTTCAAAGGGGTCATGAACTGCCTTTGATTTTTTATTTTGCACTGACCACTTATAATGTTATCAAGATTTTTGCATCAAAAAAACATCATAATTTAGAAGTAAAAGGCTATTTTCCTCATCAGAACGCTCAGTTTGAAAAGGCGTGGAGGACTGTAGACTCAAAAGTAAACACCCACTATTATGATTGGCTAATAGCATTATGAGAGAAAGCGGCAGCTGCGAGTTGATTCCACTGCTTGCCATGGAAAGGGCCTGATAGTTCACCCAAAAGTGAAAATTACCCCATGATTTACTCACCCTCAAGACATCCTTGGTGTGTATGATTTTCTTCTTTCAGACGAATACAATCAGAGTTATAGTAAGAAATGTCCTGGTTCTTCCAAATTTTATAATGGCAGTGAATGGGTGTCGAGATTTAAAAACCCAAAATTGTGAACATATCCTTTATAAAAAAGTGTCCCACATGGCTCCAGTGGGTTAATAAAAGCCTTCTGAAGTGAACTGATGTGTTTAAGAAAAATATCCATATTTAAAACCTTATAACCCATAATCTCTAGCTTCCGCTAACTGTCACGTTCACGAGAGAGTGGCGTTCCAGCGGATGATGTCACGTAGCGTAAGCTCCAGTGAGAGGTGATGAACACAGGAGCGCAGAGGAGAGAGCAGAACAAAACACCGGTCACAAATTAGAAGTACAAAATGAGGATTTGCAAAAAAAAAAGGTTGGAGGATTTCAATATAAGCCAAGAGGAGACGAGTCTCCGAGTCTCTCACGAGACTAGCATATTCTCACAGGAGCTCGCTTTTTTTTTTACGTCATCCACTGGAACGCCACTCTCTTGTGAACACAACACAACAGTTAGCGGAAGCTAGAGATTACAGTTTATTAAGTTGTAAATATGGATATTTTTCTTACACAAGTGCATTGATTTGCTTCAGAAGGCCTTTATTAACCCACTAGAGCTGTGTGGAGCACTTTTTATGATGGACGGATGCACTTTTTTGGGCTTCAAAATCTCGACCCCCATTCAATGCCATTATAAAGCTTGGAGGAAACTTTATATATATATATATATATATATATATATTATATATATATATATATATATATATATATATATATATATATATATATATATATATATATATATACAACTCTGATTGTATTTGTCTGAAAGAAGAAATTCATATACACCAAGGATGGCTTGAGGGTGAGTAAATCATGGGGTAATTTTCATTTTTGGGTGAACTATACCTTTAAGTCAAAAGTATAGACCTACTTGTCAGCGTTCCACTCCGTCTCGGAGTGCGCTCAAAAAACTGCCTGCCAACGTGCGAGTTTTAATCTGAATTTCCTTTTGTGGCATTCTGCACTTATAATAAGTGCAACTTCATCAAGTAAATCACACTATTACTCATTCGCCTGTGCTTCTTTTTCCACTCCAACGTTCCAATAATTCCTGCCCACTATAAGCTGCATGAATATTTTTGCTTATCTACATTTAGAAGATAGAAAAATTTAAAATGATTCACACTTTATATCATCGCCATGATATGTATTGTCATATCACCCAGCCCTAACATGCAGTAATGCTTTAAATGGGTCATCAGATGCAAAATTCACTTTTACATGTTGTTTGAAGTGAACTGTGTGTTGGCAGTGTGTGTACACAACCACCCTATAATGATAAAAATCCACCCAGTGTTTTTTTATATATTTATTTTTTTTAAAATCTTGATAAATCATGACCCCTTTCTAAAATCGAGCCATTCTCAGATTCTTGGCTGTGTGACGTCACACAGACCCAGGCCCCTCCCACAATTGTCGATTGACACTGATGTTTTATCTAAGACACGCCCTGAAGAGCTGTAAACCGTACGCCATTGTTTCAATGCCAAAGCAGGGGTAGACAAGAATGTCTCCTAAAGCGATTGAGGTGTTTTGTTATAGATATACATTATTACATTACATTATTATACAATAATGTAATAAATTTACTGTCGACATCTGAGCCACTGAAGACGCAGTGGATTACGTTTGTTTTTGAAGGGAATGCACTCCCTGATGTACCTAAATGCATCTATGTTCCATCATATATTCTCTATATATTCTATATACCAAGTAGCTACAGTTGACCATGACATCCTCTCCTTATCTTATTCCAAAAAAAGCTGCTTATGCAATGCTGAATGGAGTTGCGAGGGGAGGGGGCTTGTCTGAACCAAGCAATTACACTGTATTTTATTAGTATATAAAGAATACACAGTGTACTGTACATGGTAAAATTTTCTGAGGGACGTGTGAGTGGCGCATGCCTTTGCAAAGCTCAAAAGCACTTTGCTAAAATGGGTTGCCAAGGCCCTGCTACATGTTTGCTAAGGTGTTTGAGTGTTTTTTTTTTAAGTGCATTGATGTGTGGTTGCTATGGTTTATTAATGGTTGCTTACTGGCCCAAGACAAATGGTCCCTCTTTCTTTGTAGGTCTGTGGGATTGTTTTGCTGGTTTTATAGCCTGAAAGGTGAAAGTCTGAGTCTGCTTAGAAAAAAAAAGGGAAAAAAAAAAAAATTTGAGGTATCATTCATTCACATGTGTTGCACAAATGGCGAGGAGTGATTTATGAAATAGAATAACTATAACAATAACTATATTAGCGTCAACATGATAACATTCTGTTTATTATAGGCACGTTGCAGTTTTGTTGTCTGCCGCTTTAAAATGCTTAATCTCGTTAAAACAGGAGCAATTCTGATTGGTTATCAATGTTTATTATTATTATTATTATTATTATTATTATTATTTATCACTAATCAGCTGGCAGTGATTCCAAGTGATTCCAAAGATATTGTTCATCTGTGTTGTTATCATTATAATCCATATTATTTTATATAGTTAGAATGATATTTTATATAGTTTGTTATATTACTATATTTTATATAGTTTTAATGATTTTTATATAGTTTGTTATATTTTGGGTCTTAATACTTATCTAGCACTTAGGCTAATAGCAAAAAAATATATATTTCATCAAGCTAATTGTCCATGTGGTAATTGATTCTATGACTGGGTGACAAATATCAAATTTGATATCTCTTTCATGACATTTCTTTGCTTTTAACGAACAGACACAACCAATAAAACCTGTGATAGCTTTAGAAGAAAAATGAAATCTGGATTCTGCAGGTTTATCAGGCTACTTGTGATTATGCCTATCTCTGTATTTTAGTAGCCTAAAAGATGGAGCCAGAGTCTAATTTAATGTGGACCGTTTTAACCCTTGGACTTTAGTAAGCTGATGGCACAGCAATCACATCGAATAACAGATATTTTTATAAACAGTAAAGAAAAATGCAAATAGATTTCAAAATTGACTACACTTTAAACAATTAATTTTATTTCTCAGTTTCAAAACATTATCCATTTAGCTTTTTATTTTTAATCAACACCTTGATAATTGAGTCCTAGTCTTGCATTTGGATGTCTTCTCTTAGAAAAGTCATTGCCTGGATTTGAAAGGTGTACAGTGACCTGTCACAGTGAAACATGTTCGACCTCAGTGTGATCAGATCTTTGATCATAACTACTCTTGTCTGGCAGGATCAGGAGCGGCTGATGGCTCAGAGGCACGTGCCAGCGCTGCGCAGTCAGCTGGAAGAGTACAAGAGCGCCATCTGCCAGCTCCAGGTGCAGAAACAGCGGCTGCAGACCGAGGTGAGCCACCAAGAGACACTCAGACACAGATCAATAATACCAGCAGTTCAGAGTCTTCTGAGCATGACAGAGACGCGATGCTTAGGTCACTGGACTGTTATAGCATTGCCCAAATGACCAAATTAATGATGGACAGAATTTTAAACCCATAGAGGAGAGCAAATAAGCTGGTTTTGCTTCATTACCCAGGTTGTAACTAATACATGGAGACCCAACACTGTACAATTACATATAAAAGTAGCCAAAAATGTTCTTACAATGTTACGTTAAGATTTGTTCATATTACTAATGGCTTATATTAACATATACTGAATAAATAAATAAAAAATAAAAAATCTCTATAACAGCTGACAAAAAAATTCAGTGCTATTGTCCACTGTTAGCAACACTGTTAAACATGTAGACTACTGTATGTACGTTTGTTAGTCAGTAAGTATTATTTCAAGAAATTCAAATTGACAGGACAATCATTTATAATATGTTACAAAAGATTTCTATTACAAATAAACATTGTTCTTTTGAACTTTCTTTTCATTAAAGAATCCTGATTTTTTTTTTTTTTTTATCAGTTTCCACAGTTAGAAGCAGCACAACTGTTTTCAGCATTGATAATAATCAGATTTTTTTTCTTGAGTATCAAATCAGTACCAAATACTGATTTATGTTGGAATGTTTTATGTTGGAGAATGTGGTTATGATGATTAAAATTCAGCTTTACATCAGATTTATGTAGTTTGATGTTATTTTGAAGTATAAAACAGCTAATTAAAACTGTAATGGTATTTATAAAGTATATGTATAATGTATCTGTTTTTCTAGACCTCTGTGTTGGAACAAACCATCAAGACCACACAAATGAGCTACGACGACGAGATCCAGCTGTACAACGAACAAATCGAGACCCTCAGGAAGGAGATCGAAGAGGTCGAGAGGTCACTGGAGAAATACACCAATGACTGTCGACAGCTGGCCATGTACCAGAGCTCTCTGGAGAACGAGCTGGAGAGGTACAAGAGGATCATCGAGAATGAAGACAACAGGTGAGACAATGGAACGAGCGGTGTGTCTTGCTCCACAGTTTTATATGTGGTCTCTCTCTCTCTCTCTCTCTCTCTCTCTCTCTCTCTCTCTCTCTCTCTCTCTCTCTATATCTTATATATTTATATATATATATAAATATATATATATATATATTTAATCTGTGATTTATGTGTAATACTGTTAAAAAAATTATTATGACAATAAAGTTACCCTGTTTATCTTCACTGTTCTGGACAATGTATATATAAATATTAATATGTATTAAAATTATTTCTTTTTTTTAATTTGGTTTAGGACTCTTGCTGCCACACAGTGGCAGTATAACTACATTGTCTTCTAACCCAATAAACCCAGCTTGTTACGTTTTATTTATTTTATTTTTTTTTGACAATTTCTTCATCTACTGTATTTACATCCTTTACAGATATTTAGGCGTAAATGTTTTCAAATATCATTCATTAACACAAAAGTTGTTTACATGAATAATATTTGACATACATTGTTTTCTCTGAAATCTTTCTTTAATGTGGCTGCTTTGTTTTCTTTCTCCCTCTCACTGTCACAGATTGAACTCAGCCATAATTGGGACACCCATTACTTTGCTCACAACCAATTATAAATACAGCCATAGTCCTAGCATGACCAGGAAAGGAAAAGGTGAGTGTCTGGGCTGGGGGTGGGCTGTTATGTAACATGACTGCATCATTGTGATAGTCTTAAAAGGCAACAAATCAGCAGCCAACAGCTGCTAGCCAGAATGAAGATTTACGCCCACCCAGCTGTCAGTCATGCCCACTCTGTCTCGCTCGGTCCCTCTCCAGCTACTTGAATGTAGAAACATAATAAAATTGCCTTTAAGATCCTTGCATTGGCCCTGTTAACAATGATAAATGACTATGACCTTTATGTCTGTGCTCATGGAATCGTAGCAAGTAACTGCTCTTTGATGAGAGCCACAAAACATTTCCTAAGAAGAAAGAAAATGGTTTAGGTTTGTCAAGTGCATTTGTCTTTTTATATTAGCTTATATTACAACCTTGTTATAATCTCTCTCTCTCTCTCTCTCTCTCTCTCTCTCTCTCTCTATATATATTAGCTTATATTACAACTCTAATTAAATTATTTAAACAAAATATGTTATGTAAATATTGGTAATGAAGTATAGATTTGCCCTATGTCATCAATATCATTTTCCATCCCTTTAGTTCACTGTCTAATTCATTTGTCTCTCTCTCTCTGTAAGTTTTTACTCTGGCAGCTCTGGTTGCTCAGAATACTCTCTCTCTCTACGGCCAAAAAACTGTAAATTTTACAGTATAAATATAAATATATAAAAATGTTCATACTACCAAATAATGCAGGTGGAGTTATAAAGTGTTTTAATTTGGAAAAATTGCATGTAAATTTAGAGCCAGTACATTTAGAAAAATTCCAATAAAGCCTTCCTCTAACAAAAAAATTAAAAAATTATTATTTAAACAAAATATGTTATGGAGCGTCACAATATTCTGGGTAATGTTTTTGATAGATTATGCCCTATGTTCTTTTTTTATTTCTAAAAATAAAATAACATTTTCCATCCCTTTATCTTTTGAACTGTCAAGGTGTAACCTATTAACACCTTTTTTTTTGCATTTTCCATCCCTTTAGTTCACTGTCAAGGTGAAATATTGAAAAATGATAGACTGGCAAGCTGTATAGACTGTCAGTACTTTCTTGTTTTCCTGCATATCTCGCTTCTCAGTGAGGTACTTCACCTGATCTTCCATTATAAATGTGAGAGGACTAGTAAAATTAAATCACTTGGGAATCCAAAGGGTCGGCCAAGCTTGGAAAATGATACTTTTCTTGTATACCTTGGGTAAATGTAAACACGTCTTTTAAATTTAAAGGAAAGTACCTCAAAGTACCTTTTTTAAATGCAGCATTTAGTTGCTCTTCTGAAGCTCTCATTGCAGCAGTCCTGGAACAGATTTTGTTTCCTGCTGGACTGTAAAGTTTGCCGCACAGTGGGTTCCTGGAACACCTATAGAAGTCAGCCAGTTTGATTTAGAGTTCTGCCTTATGTTTAGTGTGCCGTATGCATCTGAGGCCCTGTCCCAAATGACACCCCAAACCCTTGTGTTCTTCCTCTGAGTCCGCACTGTGGCGATGTAGTGCTGCTTTGACTGCTGAGTAGAAGTCTGCTGCAAGCTTGCATCACATCAAGGGTGCATAACAACCAGCTGCAAAGAGGGGACTCACAAGCACACTTCTAAACTCTGAAATGGTGAATGGACACCCTTTGCAAGTTTACATGAAGTGTGCCATTTGGGACAGGGCCCGACATTCAGTGATAGGAGATTGGGCGCTTCATGGGCGTGAAATCTGAGGCTGAGAACACCCCTTAACTTACAAAAGCCAGTTCCAGGAAATGTCATTTAATCAGTGCATTGCAAACGCATAATCCACACATTGAGCATACTTGTGAGCACTCTGTGCTGCAGTGGTAACAAACCTACAGAATTAACTATCTGTGCCAAAAATTGGCTGTAGAAGTTTACATGAATGCCGCTAGAGTTGCCCATTTATGCAGCTGAAAATTAAATGCATGCTTTGACGCTGCAAAAATATGAAGTGTAGCTACAATCATTTTAAAGTATGTTTCATGCCTTGGCCAGAGCATATTTTGGAAAGTCTTACATATGCATTTACTGAAATACTTTCTTTATTTACAACACAACCATGGTCATTTTTTGCCTGACCCTAAGATTATGGCCTAATTTCTTTAAAAGTATGTCTGTTATCTGCTTTTTAGATATCACCCAAGTCATCCAAGACATCACCAACGTAAAACCTCGTCAGAAGTACTTAGCTAAGAAAGTGTTTAAAAAGAAAGAGATCACATCCAAAGGAGCTAGTGGACTTGAGGAGAAGCCAGCAGAAGAATTTGAAGAGCACGAGAAAGGACTGATGGAGGAGCAGGGGGTGGGAAGCGAGGAGCATGTTCCTCGTGAAGATGTGCCTGATGGCGCCCAGATCAGCAAAGCATTCGACACGCTCTGTAACATCATACGCGACCGCATGAGGCGGGTACGGAGGCCAATCAGTACGGAGCCGATCGCTGACTTCTTCACCAGAGGACGCTATGTACTAGTGACAGGTGACTCTAGCTACCTGGACCCATGCTTCTTTTCGACCACCCCTTCTGCCAGTCACGTCTACGTCACAATCCAAGATGGCATGATGCCTTATGATCCGTACTGGGGAGGTACACCTTCACCTATCCCGAGCACCCCTTCTGGACCAACACCCTTAACCCCTTCCACACCTTCAGAACCCGAAACGGGAAAAGATGATGAAGGTAGGAAGGAGGGCGGAAATGGGGAGAGGGAAAAGTCCAAAAATGGAGAGCCTCATCCAAAGACGAAAGAACCGGAACCGAGCCCGAGTCCACCGCCAGGCCCTCAAGACGACAAAGGCCCCAGCCCTCCTCCAGGCCCCAGGCAGCCCTCACCCCAACGTGGCGGCAAGGGCAAGGCCTCGGACGATCCCAGCAGCTTCCGAGGCCCTTCACCCATGCAATCGCACAGTTCCATCCCCCCTGACTCCATGACTTACGAAAAGGTAGAAGTAGTGGAGTCGGTGGAGAAGCTC
Source organism: Cyprinus carpio (assembly GCF_018340385.1). Classification (NCBI taxonomy): domain Eukaryota; kingdom Metazoa; phylum Chordata; class Actinopteri; order Cypriniformes; family Cyprinidae; genus Cyprinus; species Cyprinus carpio. The sequence goes on from NC_056609.1 coordinate 4,149,903, forward strand.
TCACCTGACAAAAAAGTGAAGGGCTATGAAGAGACAACCACAGTGGTGGAGACCATGATTGAGAAGACCAGCAGAAAGAAACACGCCAATAGATCTTCTTGAAACATTTCAAACATTCTGCACATTCTATCCATTTCTGCCTCGGGTCAGCTCCGGTTTTACCTCCTGCCTGCTGTTGACGAGATTCCTAGTGCTGCGCTGTTAACTTCTTGCACCACTGCACCATTGCCTTTAGCCTTTACTGTCTGAAACTTGGGAAGCCAAAAATGAAATGCCCCATAATCCCCCCTCACACAAAAATACATTTTGTAACTAAGAACCTTGACACAGAAAACATTAACTGCCAGTTTTAATTGGATTCACAGGCTCTATTCCAAAACCTAGTGAGCCTTCTAGGGCACCATCCTTACTGAAACTGAACTTCTTAAGCGACTGATTTAGAACATTCTACCTAGAGCTACTTACAAAGTGCACAGGGGAATCTCTGTTCAAAAGAGTTTGGTGTTACCATTGTGCTAAGCTAATGAAGTATGTTCAAAAATGAATAATCATAAAAACAGAGAGCATACAAATGGTACATTTTTAGTTTTATATTCTGCATTTTCTCTTGCTTCATCTGCCATTTTGGATGGATATTCTTACTTTGGGATTGCCTTCTCTGCAAAAGATACTTGCAATGCTGCCTTAGAATTTTTTCCACGTTTGTGTATCGTAGGAGGCAGTGAACCAAAAGCAGCCTTCCTTTTGGAACAGCCTTATCATCGGGAGTACGCCTATGATACCTTAAAATGCTGCCTAGGTAGGCAGTTCCCTAGGTTGTGGAATAGAGCCATACAGACACCCCAATTAACATATAATTAACACCCTCTCTCGCCCTTACCCTCAGGTCAAACCAAAGCAAATTTGCTACTATTTTGTTCAATTTAAGACACCAGCATTGCCCACCACAGTCTTGATGTGTAACTGCGACTCAAATAAACATCAAACCAAAAAAAAAACTCAATTTGTGTTGTCTGTGTGTTGTAATCTGTAGAGTTTAATTTGTAAAAAGTGAGGTCCTGGAACAAAGCCGGGTGACCGATCAGGCAAGTGATCAGAGGAGGGAGAGTCAACAAAGCATTTGCGCAATCACATTGGTGGACCAAATTAAGTGACTGCCAGCTTGCATCAGTTGCTTTTATAGTGTGCACATATACGCTGAACATCATGGGTTTTTTTTTTGGACTGGTAGGTTTTTGTGTGTGTTTGGGCAGTTTTGTGTAACAGCTCCTGGGACAGGACAGTTGCAACAACCCAATGGCTCTAATAAGCATGGATATTTTGCATCCTCTTCAGGTGAGAGTAAGTCTAAGTGCAGTCAACTTGCATTTTTTGGGTAAAATATAGGTTTGTGTCTGTTTAATTTAATCTATAAAGCCGTTTCTTTGATGTAAATAATTAAATTTTATGCCAAACAAACTACAGGGTGATATCAGTCACCTAAATGTGTTGCATCTGTCTTTTTGTGACGATTACTTTAATGTCAATCAGTATCTACCAATTACAGATGTAGTTTATTACCATGGAAATAAAACCTCCAAAATATGGCATGGATAACAAGCATATTAATTTCCTGCTTTCATTATAATTTTATATTTAAAAGGGACAAAGTAATTTATCATTATTATACCAGCATTTTCATGAAATATATGCATGCTACAGGTTAGTATGACCACCTTTCATTGGCGTGTGAGGAGGGTGATGTGCTAGATCAGATTTCGGAGTTGCCGGCTCGAGGTCTGGATCTGGATCCGGCTTGCTCTGGTGTTTTGCAGAATTCTGACCCCCGCCAGATTATTACTCTCCCGCCCCCCACCCCTATTACTTAGGTATGTATTTGTGATTAGGTAATTAGATAGTGATTTCAATGAGGGAGTAATAATTTGGCAGGCGGTCAAAAATGGGCACAACACCAGCAAAACAACTGTGCAACTGTTGGCACAAGCTAGATTAAAGTGATTATTACATTTTGAATAAGGATATTTTTCTTACAAAAATGCATCATTTGGTACAGGAGGTCTTTGTTCGCACCCCAGAGCCGTGTGAGACACTTTTTTTTGTATGGATGGGTGCTTTTTATTTCACTTAATTTGGACTGAAGCGCTGCAACACCCGCTGACTGCCATTAAACAACTTGAAAGATCAAAGACAATTTTTAATATAACTCCGACTGGATTCATCTGAAAGAAGAAAGTCATATACACCTAGGATGCCTTGAGGGAGAGTAATTTATGGGCTAATTTTCATTTTTGTGTGAACTAACCCTTTTAGTATACTACTAGCAGCCCCTTGTGGAGTTCAGTTAGTTCAACCAACAAGCAAAAATCTTTCATTTTTCTGCATGAGCCAGTTGTAAAAATAAACTCATCAATTTTTCATGAAACTGACCTTGCTGGATACAGATGTGACCTTTGCATAATTTTCTATGCAATGTTTAAGGCGAAGAGAAAATACTGAAATATCACATTCAGAATTCAGTAGAGGACTCTGACTTGGGCACAATGCACTTTTTTTGCCAGAGATGTATTTGTTCATATCAATAAAAAAAAAAAAAAAAAAAAACACCAGACAGCTTTAAACTGAGATAAGCAAGGTACAACATCATGTCTTAAAATGCCTATAAACACACCTGAAACTACAAAAATTAACACAGCAAGTTGCTACATTGATTGGCAACCAAAACAGCCCAGAGTAAAGATAATGAAATATATTACTTAGGAGAGGAATTATGTTCATGTTTATTATTATGGTAACACTTTACAATAAGGTTCATTAATTAACTACATTAGTTAACATGAACTACCAATGAACAATCCTTCTACAGCATTTATTAATCCTAGTTATGTCACGCCCAAGAACTGTTCTCTGTGTTTTGATCTAGTTTTCCCTTGTGTTTTCCTATGCCCATATTTGGTCTTCCTGTTCCTGTTCCCTCATTGTTCTGTTTGATTCCAGGTGTGTCTCATTTTTCCCAGTTTGAGTTGTGTATTTAAGGATTATTCTGTTCAGAGTTTTGTCATCCGCTGTTAAATGTCATTCTTTGTCTGCTCTCCTGTGCTTCTTAAATTGTTCCTATTTTTGGATTACTATTAAAGGTTGTTGAAGTTTATTCTACATCTCCTCGTTCCCTCGCTCCAGTGAATTGTGACAAGTTAATGTTAATTTCAGCATTTACTAATACATTATTAAAATCACAATTTGTGTTTGTTAACATTAGTTAATGCACTTTGAACTAACATGAACAAACGACGAACAACTGTATTTTTATTAACTAACATTAACAAAGCCTAATAAATAGTGTAATAAATTAATTGGTCATTGTTCATTCATGTTGGTTAATACATTAACTAATGTTAAGAAATGACACATTATAAAGTGTTACCATTATTATTAACAATAAATGTACCTGTTTATGTTTACCTAATGTACTTATAGTTCTGATTCGATGATCTGTGTTCAAATCTGTAAAATTGCTAGCTTGGAAACACTGTACCCCACATCACCCAACCCGCTGGGAAATTACTGTCTTAATCACTCAGGTGCTTTAACAAACAGCTAAATAGATTTATTATATATAGACAATGCTATGAAATATGCTTTGTTTGGCCATAAGCAGTAGAATGATGTACATTTCATCTCTTCATAAGATAAAAATAAAACAAATCTTCTCACGAAAAACAAAAACAAAACAAACAAACAGAAATATCACCGCTCTGTTTGCAAGATACTAAACTTTAAAGGAGAATCACACAAAATGATTTACAGTCACAAACTGTACAGCAGAGGTGGGGGACAGCAGGGTAAGCAAGAGCATAATAAAGTATTGATATATTTGGTTTATATACATTTCTGTAAAGTGTAAAAAAGGAACATCAAAAGTAAGATGCAGTATTTTCTCGCTGGGACATACAGTGGTGCGCAAAAACGCATTTGGACACTCAAGTCACACTTTATAGTCTGAATGTCACTGCATTTAAAAACAAAATATATACAAATGATGCTAGAGGTTTTCTCAGAACTAACTTTCTGAGGTACTACTGCAATGACTTCACCTGCTGCTGTCCAGATGACTTTTAGTAGATGTTTGAACTGTATCGAAACCTGGCAAAGGTCTTTTTGTAAAGTGTTTGATTATACAGTGTGCTTGTGCTATCTTTCATTAATATAAATGCCACTTGCTTTGATATTTGGCACAATGATGTTCAAATGTTTCCAAGTGCGTCTTAAGTGTCGAAATGGTGTTCGCTGCCACTGTATCATTCAGAGAATACACTTTAATAGGAGAGACTCACGTCAGACATTCATCAAATAATCACAAGAAAAAAGAGAAAGCCGAGAGAGAACGGGCTAGGAATATACGCTAATACAGAGAGGATATTTTCATGCACGTGGCTAGTTACTTTTACTCAAAAGGCTTTTCAAGCTTCTCTCCACAGCTTCGTCTAATTCCTCCTCCAGCTCTTCTTTTTTGGACATGGCCAGTTTGGACTGGTAGTCCCGCACCACTTGGTCTATGTAAGGGGCACTTTGTGTTCCGTGCAGCATGAGGGTCCACTCTTTCATCGCGCCGCTCTGCGGGGCTTCGCCCTGGAAACCCACCTCCAGCAACCAGGTTCCTCGAGGGTCCTCACCCCATGTGTGGGTGGTCATGAAGGGCCACTTGTCGAAGCCCACCTTGGCGTCGTCGTCCCGGGGTCGGCGGCTCAGCAGGATGGACTTGGTCCCCATCGGTGAAGTCATGTTGATGTTGATGTCTCCGCGGCGGCTGGCGTTGACAGTGATGACGGCCTGCACGTGCTCCAGATAGCGCACAAAGTTGTCTTTGCCCTGGCAGGCATCGGTTGTGATGCTCAGCACCAGTTTGCTGCCCGACTGTATTTTGCTGCACAAAGAAAGAGAGCAAGATATTATAAAACGTGCATGTAATACTGCTAAAAAAAAAAAAAAGTGTAAGCTGCAACCAGTGATGTCTAACTGTCACATATGTGACCCTGGAGCACAAAAGCAGTCATAAGTAGCACAGGTACAGTATATTTGTAGCAGTAGCCAACAATACATTGTGTGGGTCAAAATGAGTGATTTTTCTTTTATGCCAAAAATCATAGGGATATTAAAGGGATACTCCACCCCAAAATGATTTTTTTTTTTTTCATTAATCGCTTACCCCCATGTCATTACAAACACTTAAAGCTCCATTCATATTCGGAACACAATTTAAGATATTTTGGATGAAAACCGGGAGGCCTGTGACTGTCCCATAGACTGCTAAGTAAATAACAGTGTTAAGGTCCATAAAAGGTATGAAAGTCATCGTCAGAATACTCCATCTGCCATCAGACGTGCAATCTGGGTTATATGAAGTGACTGGAACACCTTCGTAAGCGAAGAATACAAAAATAACATGGATGATACAGAAGAGCATACGCAACAAACAGTGATATGGAGAGACACAGAGGAGACTGTTGGCAAAGGAATTGTTGAATAAAGTCGTTATTTTTGTTTTCTTCACTTACAAAAATAACACAGCTTCATATAACCCAGATTGCACGTCTGATGGCAGATGGAGTATTCTGACGATAACTTTCATACCATTTTTGGACCTTAACACTGTTATTTACTTGGCAGTCTATGGGACAGTCTCAAGCCTCCAGGTTTTCATCCAAAATATCTTAAATTGTGTTCCGAAGATGAACATAGCTTTTACAAGTTTGGAACGACATGGGGTGAGTGATTAATGACAAAGATTTCATTTTGGGGTGGAGTATCCCTTTAAGTAAAGATCATGTTCCATGAAGATATTTTGAAAATGTACCACCGTAAATATATTGAAACATCATTTTTGATTAGTAATATGCATTGCTAAGAACTTCATTTGGACAACTTTAAAGGCGATTTTCTCAATATTTTGATTTTTTGCGCCCTCAGATTCCAGATCTTCAAATAGTTGTATCTCAGCCAAATATTGTCTTATCATAACAAACCATACTTGTTTACTTAAGTATTTAAGAATAAATAATTATATTTATTCTTAAATAAAAAATAAATAAAAATCTTCTCCACATAGCCTTTTTTCCCAAAGATCAGGATGTTATAAGTATATATTATTTATTTAGTTTTCAGGTGATGTATGAATCTCAATTTCAAAAAATTTAACCGTATACCTTGTTTCGTGGTCAAGGGTCACATATACAGATAACATACGAGATTTTATCAGGTGCACTGTATGTCAATGCTAAACATCCATGAATGAACCTCGGGCGAGCTCTAGGCCTCTCAAACCAGACAAGTGTCATGTTCTTCCATAATCACCTCTCTGGAGCAATGGAGATATACATAACATCCTGATCTTTGGGAAAAAAGGCTATGTGGAGAAGATTTTTTTTTTTTTGTAGGAATCAAACAGCAATCATTCACAAATGTCTCCATTTCAATATTTATGTTATGTATTTTATACATAAAAAAGATCTAGTTTTGATTTGATGCTTTCAGCTATCAGTAAGAGTGCAGTACTCTCGGCACTCAGTGAAATGTGAAACGGACATATTTCAGAGTGTAAATGGATATTGATATTGAGTAAAAACGTGGGAAAAGACTTGTTTTTAGGGAATTTGTTACATACAGAAATAAGGAGGATTTAACAATGAGAGGAAATCTGCTGCAGAGCACACTGTTTACATAAAACAATGCAAAGAAAGACATTTTAAATAGACTGTTTACAATAACAATAACACAAATACAATAACAAAAAAAAACAAAAAAACATGCATTTCCTTGTGAGACAGAAGTATGTTTAATTGTACTGAATGTTAGAGTACTTCAAATGTTAAAATCACATTTTAAAATGCTGCAGTTGAAGATAATATTGAATAACAGGCCACTTAAGTGTACTTAATGTTTCTTAACACACTTGTGTGCACTTTGTAATTGTCAGGGCAGATAAGGACCCAAGAGCGGATGAGGCTGAAAAATGGTAACTTTATTCACGGAAGGAAGGCGAAGGCCTAACGTCAAAAAAAACCCAAAAAAAACACAAAAACCCCAACTCGGGGAAAAAGGCTCAGTCTTAACTTCCAACTGCACGGCGGGCCGGTAATGCGCTCAGCCTCCGTGAGCGCCAGGAGAGGAGGGGCAACAAATCCAAAACGGTAGGCAGGAGAGTGGTCGGGCAGACAGGGGGGTCAAGCGAGGTGCAGACAGGGCTGAGAACGGCGGGCAGCAACAAGGTCAAAAACAGTCCAGGTAGAGAACCAGAAGAGCAGTCCGAAATCCTCTGAGGGCAAAGCACACGTTACACCAACCGGGCAGACAAACCACCGAGCGTACTGACCAGAAAAGAGGAACAGGACAGGACCGAAGCCCAAAACGCCCAAACATCACAGAACACACTGACAAGGAGGAGTGAAATCAAGCAGAATGAATAGGGTGAGTAACGAGATAGAGGGAACAGGTGCGTCAGACAAGCCGCAGACTAGATTGCTGAGGGAGATCAGCTGGCGCTAGAGCGAAGGGAAGAAAAACCAGAGAAAAAATTAAAAATCAAAGAGAGAAAAAAAAATGGAAAAACAAAACGAATACAAGGGTAGAAAAATGAGCAGAAACGAAAAAAAATAAACAAAGTAAAAAATAAGGAAGAAAAGGACAGATCATACCCGAGTCCTGACAGTACCCCCTCCCCCAGGAGCGCCTCCCGGCGCCCCCGAGGAAGAAGGACCGCGTTGGTGAAACTGGTCAATGAGCGAGCGGTCCAGGACGTCCCGAGCTGGGACCCAACATCTCTCCTCCGGACCGTACCTCTCCCAGTCCACTAGGTACTGATGTCCCCGCCCACGACGTCTGGAGTCTAAGATTCTCCTAACCCTATACGCAGGAGAACCGTCAACCATAACAGGAGGGGGGGGGAGCGACAGGGGAAGACACAGTAGGGGAATGGGGGAGAACGCAAGACAGGTTTAACTTTGGACACATGGAAGACAGGGTGCACACGACGAAGAGAATTGGGCAACCGGAGACAGACCGTCACCGGGTTGACGACTTTGGAAATAAGGTATGGTCCAACGAACTTAGGTGCCAACTTTCGCGATGGGACCCTCAGTGGCAAATCCTTGGTGGAGAGCCATACGCGTTGTCCGCAGACATAATGAGGCGTCAACCTACGGTGGCGGTCTGCGGCAGTCTTAACGCGTCCCCTAGCTCGGATAAGCGCCTCCCTGGCCCTCCTCCAGGTGCGGCGACAGCGCTGAACAAAAGCCTGAACTGAGGGGACAGCTGCCTCGGAGCCCTGGGAAGAAAACAGAGGAGGCTGATAACCCAGGCTACACATGAACGGGGACATACCTGTAGACGACACCGGTAACGAGTTGTGAGCATATTCTGCCCACGTGAGTTGATCAATCCAGGAGGAGGGGTTATGGGATGCCAGGCAGCGAAGCATCCGACCGAGATCCTGGTTGGCACGCTCGGTCTGGCCGTTGGTCTGTGGATGAAAGCCTGACGACAGACTCGCGGAGGCTCCAATCTGTCGACAGAACTCCCTCCAAAAATGCGAAACGAACTGGGGCCCCCTGTCAGAAACCACGTCCTCCGGAAAGGCCGTGAATCCGGAAGACGTGATCAATGACCACCCGGGCCGTTTCCTTAGCCGAGTGGGAGTTTAGGAAGGGGAACGAAGTGGACCGCTTTGGAAAAGCGGTCCACTACGGTGAGAATCACAGTATTGCCACTGGATGGAGGGAGTCCAACCACGAAATCCAGGGCAATATGGGACCAGGGGTGGGATGGGATGGAAAGCGGCATTAACAGACCAGCGGGAGGAGAATTAGAAGATTTATTTTGAGCACAGACCGGACACGCCCCCACGAACCGGCGTACGTCCTCTGCCATGGCAGGCCACCAAAACCGCTGGCGGATGGCAGCCAGCGACCTCCTCACTCCTGGATGGCACATGATCTTGGAGGAGTGACCCCACTGGAGAACGGCGGAGCGAACTGACTCGGGCACGAAGAGCAGACCCGTGGGACACCCCGCTGGCACCCCGACTCCCTCCTGCGCTCGTCTGACGAGCTTCTCGATTCCCCAGGTAAGCGCCCCCAGCACGCACCCCGGAGGTACTATAGTGTCGGGGGGCGGATCGCCAGGAGAAGAAGCGAAAAGACGCGACAGCGCGTCGGGTTTAACGTTCTTGGACCCGGGTCGGTAAGAGAGGGTGAAGTCGAAGCGCCCAAAGAAGAGCGCCCACCGAGCCTGTCTGGCGTTAAGCCGGCGTGCAGACCGAATGTACTCCAGGTTTTTGTGGTCAGTCCACACCAGAAATGGAACGGCCGCTCCCTCCAGCCAGTGACGTCACTCCCCCAAAGCCAGTCGAACCGCCAACAACACGCGATCACCGATGTCGTAGTTTCGTTCTGCGGGAGACAAACGGTGTGAAAAAAAAAGCACAAGGATGCAGTTTGTTATCTAAGGAGGATACCTGGGAGAGAAAGGAAGCGAAAGGGTGCTCTGACGCATCCACCTCCACCACGAACTGCCGGGAAGGATCAGGAGTCACCAGGATGGGGGCTGAGGTGAATCTATGTTTTAATTCATTGAACGCCGCCTGGGCGTCCGCTGACCAACAGAAGTTGACTTTGGTGGAGGTTAGCGCGGTCAGAGGGGCCGCCACCTGCCCGAAGTTCCTGATGAATCGCCTATAAAAATTGGCGAAACCCAGGAACCGCTGTAACGCCTTACGGGAATCAGGTGCCGGCCATTCGGAGACGGCCCTCACCTTCGCAGGGTCCATGCGAATCCCCCCCACCGAGATGATGTGTCCCAAGAACGAAACTGACTGAACGTGGAACTCGCACTTCTCCGCCTTAACGAACAGCTGGTTCTCTAACAGCCGCTGAAGCACCTGTCGGTCGTGCTGGACATGATCCTGAAAAGAAGAAGAGAAAATTAGGATGTCATCCAAATAAACGAAAACGAATCTGTCGATCATGTCCCTCAGCACGTCGTTGACAAGTGCTTGAAAGACAGCTGGGGCGTTGGATAAGCCGAAGGGAAGAACCCGATATTCAAAGTGCCCACGAGGCGTGTTAAACGCGGTCTTCCATTCGTCCCCCTCCCTGATCCGCACTAGATGGTAAGCATTGCGAAGATCCAATTTCGTGAAAACTCGGCCCCCCTGCAAGAGATCGAAGGCCGATGACATCAACGGCAGAGGGTACCGGTTCTTAACTGTGATGTCATTCAACCCTCGATAATCTATGCAGGGGCGCAGAGAGCCATCCTTTTCTTCACGAAAAAAGAACCCCGCTCCGGCCGGAGAAGAAGAGGGACGAATAAATACCAGCTGCCAGAGAATCACTTAAATACTTCTCCATCGCTTCGCGCTCGGGCGCGGAGAGAGAGTACAGCCGTCCGCGAGGCGGAGAAGCACCAGGGAGGAGATCGATGGCACAATCATACGGTCGGTGAGGAGGAAGAGATACAGCCCGGGACCTGCTGAAGACCGTCCGCAGATCATGGTAACAAGCAGGAACTCGAGAAAGGTCCGCCTCCTCCTCCTGTAGGGGAACAGAAACAGAGACCGGGGAGAGAGCAGACAGAAGGCAATGTGTGTGGCAGTATTGACTCCATGACAAAACTAAATTGTCTGCCCAGTTAATGTTCGGCCCATGACGAACGAGCCAGGGATGACCCAATACCAAAGGGGCAGACGGAGATTTACAGACTAGGAACCTGAGGTCCTCCCGGTGGTTCCCGGAGGTAAGAACACTCACCGAATCAGTGATACGAGAGATCTGCATAAGTGGCTGGCCATCGAGTCCATGAGCGACTATAGGTGACTGCAGGGATTGGATGGGTATATCCCGAGCCGACACGCCCATTCCTCATCAATGAAGTTGCCCTCTGCTCCTGAATCAACGAGTGCTGAAGCCTTAAACAAAGAGTGTTTAGTGAACAGAGACACAGATAGATGAGTGCGTGACCTGTGAGTGGGGAAAACGGCAGTACCACTCAAATTAACTCTCTGTGGTGAACGAGCAGCCTTAGCAGGACAGGAGTCAGCTCGGTGTCCTTGAGCCGCACAATACAGGCACAGGCCCTCCAACAGGCGGCGCTGTTTCTCCTTGGGCGTGAGGCGCAAGCGATCCACCTGCATAGGCTCACACTCTTCGGCACTCTGGGATGGAGGGGCGAATGTGACTGGCTCGGAGTCTGCTCGAACTCGACGGCGTAGCTCTCTCCTGGCGTCTATGCGGAGGGACAGACTGATTACGTCGTCCAACCGTTCAGGAACCTCGCGGGCATATAGTTCATCTTTGACTGAGTCATTGAGACCCTCTAAAAAACGAGCGATAAGGGCCTCGGTGTTCCATCCACAAGTAGCGGCCAGGGTGCGGAACTGCACTGAGTAATCAGCCACTGAACGTCTGCCCTGTTGAAGACGCGCTAACAGTCGGGAAGCCTCCTTGCCAAAAAACAGACTGATCAAAAGTCTTAATCATCTCCTCCTTAAAAGAACTGAAATCAGAACAGCACCTGGCCTGTGATTCCCATACAGCAGTACCCCAATCACGTGCTCTACCTGAGAGCAGGGAGATGACATAGGCCACCTTGGAGACTTCTGATGCGTAGGTTCTAGCTTGTAGAGAAAACACAACCTCGCACTGAATAAGGAATGATTTACACACTAGTAGGCTCCCCCGCATACGTGGGGGGGTTTATTCGCTCTCGGCTCAGAGGAGAAAGTGGTCGGGAGAGGCCCGGCGGGCGGTGAAGTGAAATCCTCCCGAGTGAGACGATCGAGTCGACCCACCAAATCCGCGATTTGAGCCGACAAGGTGTCTACAGAGTGACGGGTGGAAGACAGTTCCATCTCGTGACGGCCCAACATTGCTCCCTGATGCTCCAAAGCCGACTGCCAAGTTGAGCCCTCCGCTGGGTCCATCCTTGGTCAGTGTGTGGTGTCAGGGCAGATAAGGACCCGAGAGCGGATGAGGCTGAAAAATGGTAACTTTATTCACGGAAGGAAGGCGAAGGCCTAACGTCAAAAAAAAAACCAAAAAAACAAATTTATTAACGGAAGGAAGGCGAAGGCCTATCTTAACTTCCAACTGCACGGCGGGCCGGTAATGCGCTCAGCCTCCGTGAGCGCCAGGAGAGGAGGGGCAACAAATCCAAAACGGTAGGCAGGAGAGTGGTCGGGCAGACAGGGGGGTCAAGCGAGGTGCAGACAGGGCTGAGAACGGCGGGCAGCAACAAGGTCAAAAACAGTCCAGGTAGAGAACCAGAAGAGCAGTCCGAAATCCTCTGAGGGCAAAGCACACGTTACACCAACCGGGCAGACAAACCACCGAGCGTACTGACCAGAAAAGAGGAACAGGACAGGACCGAAGCCAATACGCCCAAACATCACAGAACACACTGACAAGGAGGAGTGAAATCAAGCAGAATAAATAGGGTGAGTAACGAGATAGAGGGAACAGGTGCGTCAGACAAGCCGCAGACTAGATTGCTGAGGGAGATCAGCTGGCGCTAGAGCGAAGGGAAGAAAAACCAGAGAAAATTAAAAATCAAAGAGAGAAAAAAAATGGAAACAAAACGAATACAAGGGTAGAAAAATGAGCAGAAACGAAAAAAAATAAACAAAGTAAAAAATAAGGAAGAAAAGGACAGATCATACCCGAGTCCTGACAGTAATAATGTCAAATTAAAGATTTACTTCAAAGTATAAGGATTAAATATTTTTTGTCATGTTTTAAAGTATACTTATTTGATATTACATTTAAAATTTAATGTGGTTTAAATGTACTTAATTTCAACTGCATTATATGCAATAGTTTTTGCGTTTCATTGCACTCCTATATTTTTTATATTTTTCATATTTTTCATATTTATTTATATTATAAGCCACATGTATTTTAAAATGTAAAAACTATCTTTCTTTTCTTTTCTAATGCTGCAAATCGGATTCAAACAGAAGTTCAATGTATAAACATGCAATGACAATAAAGGCCCAACCTAAGCTAACCTATTCACAAATGGGCAATTATACTGTAAATATTCTTATAGAATGTAATTTCTATTGAAATTTTTGTCATGTATTTAAATATATTTTAACTGATCATAAATGCTCATCAGTACATTTAGCAGTGCATTTCAACCATATTTTGGTAATTGTTCTTGTAATGATAAAAATGTACTCAAGTCCTAAGTGAGTAAAAAAAAGCACTCTAATAGCATTTAATATCAATTTAAACTACAATACATTTTCATTTAATTGTAAATAACATGCAGTTCACACTTAAATATTATTTCTGTAGTAAATCCTCTTTTTTATAAGGATGCTAAAGCGTACTTCTTTTTCACAAGGGTTAAGAAGGATATGGTGTCAGTTAATATTTCACACTGATTTTAAACTCTTCTGAAGACTTAAATCAGTGCAGGAAAAAAGTCTATGTGAGCTCGACCATTAGATGAGATGAATCTGTTTCCGGTGACATTTACAGACTTCATATTAATTCAGTGACATTAGCTAATAAACCGGTATGAATGTGAAGAGCTCTCTGGCCATAATGTACAGGCGTCAGGCTCAGACTAATGTGTTTCACTACAGCTACAGAAATGTTAAATGAAATAATTATGTGCATGAGCATGTGTGCAAAAGCTGGAGCTCTAATGCAAAGCATGCGTTTTCATTTCAGAAACAACCCTACACTTCTGCCATTCTGAGCTGCTGCCATTTCAAAACAAGCAGCTAAACTGGGCCAAATATGGAAAAAGAAAATGATTACATGTTGCTCTATTTTCAATGGCGCACCATCCTGCTGCCAACAATTGCTTTGACCAGATGATGGGTTTTTTCCCCTCTATAAGGCAGCTTTGTTGTGGCCCACCGCTGCTGTCGGTCTGTTTTGTGCTGCTGCGATGATAACGGCGCAGGACTGGAGCGAGCGAGTGTAAAGTGGATGTAATGGCATTATCAGAGGCAGGTCTCCCAGCCTGGCCCATTATGAGCTCAGATTAGTGGGTGTGTTTGTGTGCGCGTCAGTCTTTGAGAGGCTAGTGTTTCCCAGGAAACTAGTTGATAGAAATATCCAAAGGCCACACAAGAGGACACAAGGGTGTGGATGTGATGAGAAAAACAGTTATTAAAAGAGCCATGCGAAACGTCGAAGAAAACGTAAGATCCGTTGGCCAACTAGGTTTCTGGCAAAATGTTTTTCTAGTAAAGTCTAAAGTCTAAATTGTGAGATAAAAAGTCTTAGGAATTACCGTTCCTGTTTTCTTTTTGCGTGTGTGATGGAAACCATGCAGTGCAAGAACAGAATTGTGAAATGCAAACTCAGAATTGAGATTCTTTTTTTTTTTTTTTTTTTTAATCATAGTTCCGTGTTTATCTTAAATTTTTTCTCTGAATTACGAGCTTCTTGCAATTTCTGGATTTGTATCTTGCAACTAACTTTTTATCCCATGCCATCCATAGTGATGGGTGTTATTTGTAAAGGTAAGAAGAATACATTTCATTCAGAAAACCGTTGCGTGTTAATTCATAACAAATTTATGCAATGTTACGTTTATTATCTGTAACAATTTATGAAGCCGAAACACTAAACAGAGTACAGTATGAAGCTAAGGAAAAATACAAATAGGGCATGAGTACCAAATCTGGATAGATTTATGAAAATTAGATTACCTGAACTGCAGTGACCTGATATTATGCAAATGTAATTAACAGCTACGTTTATAACACATCAGTGAACAAACTGAGCCATACAATGAGAGTTAGAAAGAAAAGAGAGAGTTGACACTGTGGGACTGAAATTCATGAATGCTGTTATTGATAGCAAATAAGGAGGAACGTGAGCTCATGCTTTCGTTTTAATAAGGGTTCAGAACAAAAGGTGGGCTGCTGGGTGTCATTTGCTGCCTGTGAATAGCTTGTTTTTTTCTGTATAGCTTTGTGTGAGCTCTGTGACAAAGCAAGATCCCCACAAACAACAGTTCATAGCTATCTAAAATGATTTAAGAAGTGCTTGAGACTGATCAAAGCATATCAAAGCAAAAGTTCTGGAAGATACGCTGCCATTCAAAGTTCTGTGAAATATTATTTCAATTCCTAATATTCCTAATATTGTTTATATATATATTAAATTTATTTCTGTGATGCAGCTGTGAATTTTCAGCATCATTACTCCAGTCTTCAGTGTCACGTGATCCTTCAGAAATCATTCTAATACACTGATTTATTATCAATGCTGGAAACTGCTGTGCTGCTTCATATTTTTTTTAGAACCTATGATACTTTTTTTTAAGATTCTTTTGATGAATACGAAGTTAAAAATAAAGAAGAATAAAGAAGTCTTTACTATCCCTTTTTATCCATTTAAGACATCCTTGCTGAATAAAAAGTACTCATTACTTAATAAAAATAAAAAATAAAATAAAATAAAAAAATTACTGACCCCAAACTTTTAACAGTAGTGCATATTGTAACACAAGATCTGTTTTGAATAAACACTGTCGTTTTTAACTTTTTATTTATTAAAGAATCCTGGAAAAAGTATCACATGTTCCAAAAAAAACAGCACAACAGTTTCCAACATAGATTATAAATCAGTATATTAGAATGATTTCTGAAGGATCATGTGACACTGAAGACAGGAGAAAATTCAGCTTTGCTTTACAGGAACAAATCATATTTTAAAGTATATTAAAATACTTTTATTTTAAATTGCAATAATATTTCACAAAATTATATTTTATTTCTGTATTTTTGTTCATATAAATACAGTCTTGTTGAGCATAAGAAACTTCATAAAAAGAAATTAAATAAAAAAAAATCTTACTGATCCCTAAACTTTTGTATGGTAATGTTTAAATAAAAAACATATTTTTTAAAAATGTTTAACTCTTTTTTTTTTTTTTTTTAGCTTACAGAGTATAAAAAAAAGTACTGTAATCTGATTGAAAAGGTACAGAAACGATCATGTGCACTTTATCACATGTAGGTGAGAGGGCTGGCTGAATCCTGTAATTGCTCAGACAGCGAAATAAATTAAACCCTGATTTTATCCTGATGACACCGACACTTGTGATGTGTTCTGCAGTTAGTTTCATGTGTGTGTGTGTGTGGAGGCATTCATTAGTCCGTGTGGATAGGAGTCTCATCTCACAGCTTCCACTCATTACACTTCACTCACATCTCTCTTGCGCCGCTGCTTAATTGCTGTTCTTGAATTGTGCCTCGCCAGAACTCCCACCAACCCTGTGTGAGGTATGATAAGAGGGTTGATACTGTCGATGGAGGTTTTGACAAGGACACCTACACAAACAAGAACGTGCGCGCGCACACACACACACACACACACACACACACACGCACACACACACACACACACGCACACACACACACACACACACACACACACACACACAACACACACACACACACACACACACACACACACACACACACACACACACACACACACACACACACACACACACACTCACTCACACTCGGCGTAATTGAGGCTGTTGCCATAGCATGCAGTGCCCAGCAGTGAGTGGGAGAGCACTAATTATAGCAGATGTCAGAACGAGCGGCCGAGAGCAGCAGAGTGTGTGTGGAGAGTCTGGAGGGTGACACGTGCAATATGCCTTCACACAGAGCACAGAGGGCGTCAGAGCGGACGGATAACACCACAATCACACACAGGTAATGCATATCAAAACAGAGGGAAAATAATATTTAACACCAGTGTGAATTCTGAAATCAAAGCTGTATTCATTTCCCCCCTCTGTTTTGATATCCATCATGTGTGTATGATGGCTGTAGCTTGTGTTTTAGGCACTTTCACACTGAGCCTGGTTTAGTGATGTGAATGTACAAAGCAATGATGCTCTTGCATCAAAACTACAGATCCCTGTGGAGCCATTCACACTGGAGCAATCAATCGCCGTGCAGCAAAACAAGATCTTTTTTTTTTCACCAGCCTGTCAAATATGGTCCCACTTTATATTAAGTGGCCTTAACTACTATGTATTTACATTTAAATTAATCAATTGGTACAACGCACATTTATAATTACACTGCTGACCCATCCTTTACACCTTAACCCACTCTTAAACCTTTCACCTCAATAGCAGCAGAAGTGCTTGCAATACAATATGAACACAATAAGTACATTGTACTTTTTAAAAACAAAAAAAAATATATATATATATATATATAATATATTATATATATATTTTATGTATGTAAGTACGTAGTAGTTAAGGCTGGCTTAATATAAGGTGGGATTGATTTGAACTTTAGATCACTTTGCTGTTGCACAAAAAATGCGAGATTGGTTGCGCAATAGCACAGAAAGCAGTTTTCAAAACCAGTCTTAGCATAGATGAAAAGTATTATATAATGTTATTATATTAGAAACACCATTCAAACATAATTTAGAAAATGAGAAATAATTTTAGAAATTATTCCATCAAACTAAACATGAAATTGCTGAAATAGAAAGACTGAAATAGTATTTTCATCTTTGTACAGTGTAGGATAATAATGATCACCAGGCAATGCCACAAATAGTTTCTAAAATTTCATTTCATTTCTTTATACAGCACAAATAAACACAACAGAAGTTGACCACAGTGCTTTACAGAATATATAAACTAAGATACAAATAAGAAAGCAATAAGACATAAAAAATAAATAAAACATAATTAAGAATTGCTGAAAGCTTGGGCCAGAAGATAAGATTGTAACTTTGATTTAAACTCATGGACAGAGGATCTCAGATAAAAAGGAAGACTGTTTCAGAGCCTAGGTCCAACAACAGCATATGCACGATCCCCTCTTGATTTCAGTCGTGTTCGAGGCTGAGCTAGAGAGTAATTGTTTGCAGACCCCAGGCACCTGACTGATGTGTTTAATTTTACAGGATTCTCTACAGGATTTATAAATTTATAAAAGTTGGATCAGTTAGAAAAGATACAGCAACTAACTTCAGATCAGTCTGAAGAGCTGGGCTGAGTTTGGAGTTTGTCGAGTTAAAGGTGTAGGAGGAGTTCGAGTCAACGTTTTTAGTAAGAATAATTATAAGAAGCCAACCTAATTACTTGCTCTGACTTTGTGACCTTGCGATGGTTTTTCTTTTTAGTTGACGTCACAAGTACCTTTTATTTTTCAATCATTTGACTTTTTTTGCATCAAACCTACAGATCCCCTGTGGAGCCATTCATACACTGGAGCACTCAATCGCCGTGCAGGCAAACACAGATCTTTTTTTTTTTCACCAGCCTGTCAAATATGGTCCCCACTTTATATTAAGTGGCCTTAACTACTATGTATTTACATTTAAATTAATCAATTGGTACAACGCACATTTATAATTACACTGCTGACCCATCCTTTACACCTTAACCCACTCTTAAACCTTTCACCTCAATAGCAGCAGAAGTGCTTGCAATACAATATGAACACAATAAGTACATTGTACTTTTTTAAAAACAAAATATATATATATAATATATATATATATATATATATATATATATTTATCTATTTTTTTTTTTTTTTTTTTATGTAAGTACGTAGTAGTTAAGGCCGCTTAATATAAAGTGGGATTGATTTGAACTTTAGATCACTTTGCTGTTGCACAAAAATGCGAGATTGGTTGCGCAATAGCACAGAAAGCAGTTTTCAAAACCAGTCTTAGCATAGATGAAAAGTATTATATAATGTTATTATATTAGAAAACACCATTCAAACATAATTTAGAAAATGAGAAATAATTTTAGAAATTATTCCATCAAACTAAACATGAAATTGCTGAAATAGAAAGACTGAAATAGTATTTTCATCTTTGTACAGTGTAGGATAATAATGATCACCAGGCAATGCCACAAATAGTTTCTAAAATTTCATTTCATTTCTTTATACAGCACAAATAAACACAACAGAAGTTGACCACAGTGCTTTACAGAATATAAAACTAAGATACAAATAAGAAAGCAATAAAAAATAAATAAAACATAATTAAGAATTGCTGAAAGCTTGGGCCAGAAGATAAGATTGTAACTTTGATTTAAACTCATGGACAGAGGATCTCAGATAAAAAGGAAGACTGTTTCAGAGCCTAGGTCCAACAACAGCATATGCACGATCCCCTCTTGATTTCAGTCGTGTTCGAGGCTGAGCTAGAGAGTAATTGTTTGCGGACTGCAGGCACCTGACTGATGTGTTTAATTTTACAGGATTCTCTACAGGATTTATAAATTTATAAAAGTTGGATCAGTTAGAAAAGATACAGCAACTAACTTCAGATCCAGTCTGAAGAGCTGGGCTGAGTTTGGAGTTTGTCGAGTTAAAGGTGTAGGAGGAGTTCGAGTCAACGTTTTTAGTAAGAATAATTATAAGAAGCCAACCTAATTACTTGCTCTGACTTTGTGACCTTGCAATGGTTTTTCTTTTTAGTTGACGTCACAAGTACCTTTTATTTTTCAATCATTTGACTGAATTCTGGTAAAAAAAAAAAAAAAATATGCACTGCTCACAATCCAGTCAATTGACTCTATGAACAATAACTGCATTTGTGTTTCTGCTAAAAATCTAAAAAAAAAAAAAAAAAAAACCTCTTCCTGTCATGTAACTGTTCGTCAAAAATAATTCATTTATATCAAAATATAATACATTGTATACTTCATTAGCCAGAGTAAACTTAACAGTTTAGCATATTATATTAAAACCGTAAACTTTTAGTAGTTCCAGAAGCTTTAAATACCTTTAATGTGAAAGTGGATTATATTGCTTTGTCCTGTTTTGAAAAACTTCCTCAAGATTTAATTTTGTGCTTTATATTTGTACAATTTCTATACACTGCGCTGCACTGGAAGTTGTGGTGGCCACGCTCCACATTTGTCTCCAACATCCTGTTCATACCGAAATATTACTGTCGGACTGCTGCAGTGAAATGGTTGCAGCAGCTTACTGTACAGCTGCAGGGGTTGTTTTTCTGATGTGTTTTCTGTACTCACTGTATCTCCTGCACAGATCCAGCCACGCAGTGGAATCGTTCCGGAACGGTCTTCCACTCCCGGGCCAGTTTGACCATTCCTCCGGCATCCAGCACGCCGTATCCGAACAGATGGTTGAACTCCAGGCCCACACCGTTCCTCCTCCACTGGTGCACCTCGTCATGCAGCTTGTTCCTCTTAGAGGTGAGGACCGTCAGGTGCTGCAGGTCCCTCCACGTCAGGTTCGGACTGCAGACAAACACAATGAAATAAATAAAGTCAAGCCTAGGAAAGAAAATCACTAGTATGACTGCTGTTTGTCATAAATTTGAATCTTTTAAGCCTCCTTCAAGCTCCCAATCCTAATAGTTATCATATCCATTCGATATAAAATGTAATCTATTGAGTGAATGACTTCCTGCAAAGAGCACATACCAATGCAACAACAAAACCCTTACAGTTGCATATGGTTCCCAAGAGGGCTCAGCTCAAGATGAAGAGCAATTTGCACAGAGCGCTAGGGGAAGCGGATGCTGACTATATACTGTGGCCATTAATCCTAGAGATAAGACAGTAAGACTAAACTCATATATGAGGCATGGGGTTTATAATTTATTATTACACAGCTCTCTGGAATACTGGAACCCTTAGCGATGTAGGAAAATTGCTTGGAGGTCTTCAGTATTGCTTTTATGGTGAACTTTGATACATGGACAGAAGCTCAGAAGTCTCAAGTTAAATCAAGACAACTAAAACGAAGAGCGAGAGGAACCGGATCAAGCTGCGGAAGCAGTGACAGCTCTTTTCTTTCATATAGTCTGAGAGTAACGGCTGATCAAAAAATAAAAAAATGCAAGGTGGGGACTTAATTCTGTTCATCGGTTGCTGATTGGATGTTGGGATGTGGGTGTGGCTCTTAACAACAGAGGTGGAGTTTAAGAGCACAAAATGATTGGAGAAGCCCTATTGTACGCATCATTAAAGAGAAATCACTGGAAGATCCAGCTATGTCGTTTTTATATTAACAAATGAACCATGCATCGATGGACTTATTGTTCCAGTTTTCATCTAGTTGTTGGGTTAAGTGATTTCTGTGTGGTAAATTATTATTTTGTTGGTATGTAACTGTGTACTTTAAACTCCCAGCTGTCCCAGCATCTGGCAATCATGCAGAGACAGCTGTCCATTGGGTTGTATTGTATTGCTTCAATCCTGGATATTTTGGTAAGTATTGCAAAGTCTATAAAAAGGCCAGAGGCAGGACACGAGAATAGACGCGCTAGCAGAGAAAGCACAGCAAGCTCACTGTTCACAATGCTTGAAATATTCAAAGAAAACCCTAAATACAATATTGGGGGTGGGGGTTTATATAAATGTATCTCTGAAGGGAATTGACTGCCGTCAAAAAAGGTTTGATGGCATTTTCTTTTGTACCTCTGCTTTGTTTACAGTGATGACCAAGGAAACGCTGTATTGTGCTGTTGCATAAACGCCACCTACTGGCAGAGGATGAATTGCCATTTTTTAGCATACTTTGACAATTTTTCAATTATACAATATAATTTAAATAAAAAGTAACTACTCATGCATCTTTGTTTGGATTGTGATTAAAATGCAGTGGTGGCCTCTAATTTCAAACGGCTGCAAATCTTGTTCATTTACTCTTTCATTCTTTCTTCTCTTTTGGTTCAAAAATAAATAAATCGGCAGTCAGTTCTGATCATAGTGGGCTGCTTGGACTGAAAATGCCAGGGATGATTTTTTGTTCCAGCCCTGAGCCATACTGCACTACAATCCTCTGAGTACTGCTGAAATATACAAACACATGCAAATAAGCTGCCATTTATGATGTGTATTTACATTTGGCTGAACAAAGAGACTTGCTCTCTCGCCACCTACATCATTATTTAGTACTGAACAAACACAAAGACTTTACACAGGGAAGACTGTGCCAACAGTTATTAACACCAGTCCTGACACCATAACATCCTACTGAAATGTGTGAACAGAGGCAGAAATTATGTGGCAAAACGGCCTTTTCCCCACCAGTCGCTCCTTACAAAGCTTTCTCAATCAAGTGTAATGAACACGGTTGCTGTTGAAATCACTGTCTGTTCCTCCACCTCGAGATCATGCTCTTCTGACGGTATGACTGTCCTTCTTCATTTGTACTTGTAAATTCTTCCTAAACTCAGTCTGTGTGTTGCTCATTTAGGGCTTGTATCTAATTTAAGTAGTACCCAGAAATGGCTATATTGTTAAGAGAATTGTTTTTATATATTTTTATTATTTTTTTTTATTATTATTATTATTATTATTATTATTTTTTTTTTTTTTTTTTTTTTTTTTAGTTAAAAAGTCTGTTTTCTTTTGTTTGATCTTATGGTCACTTTGAGTTGAAAGTGGTATTGCATTAGGAGTTTTGATTTGGTAGTGATGCATAACATGTACAGGGACTTTTCCATCAAAATTTTAGGTTCAAACTTATATGAATTTATAAAACTGATAATATAATGGAGAGTGTGTAGGCTCTAGGTTCTGTGACTTACCTTTTCTGTCATGCTTGTATTTTAATAACAATAAAAATCGATAAAAGTCAGAGAATTTTGACAATCAATGCACTACACCCAGATTCAGAAAACTGCATCCCTGCATAGGCTTGTTAGGAAACCACATGGCAAGATTATTTACAACAAGGTGCTAATGTTGTTGTGCGTTTATGTGGTACATTTTATAATAAAGTAATAAGAAGAAGCAAACAATAAAATATGACTCCTTTAAAAGAAATAGTCATAGCTAGCTGTGTCAAAATTAGCGCTTTAATGCAGGAAATTCACTGTTCTATTTTAACAACATTTAAATATTTAATGCATAACGCAGGGGCGGAGCTAACTACTGCTGTTTTATTTTTTCTTAATAAGAATTGCCTTTAATAAGATGCAGAACATCTTTAAGAGCACATCAAATGAGAGACATTTTGCCTCAGCGACAGGTGCGAGTCAAACCTGCGTCACATTCAGCAGCGCCAGCTCTTAAAGTAATAGCAGCCAAATAATCTAATAACCAGCTGCTGTGATGTCTGTTCATTTTTCAACAAAAGAAAAGAGAGGAAATCAATCATTTTTGCAAACTTAGGGATTCATCTATATTTAATTTAGAATTTAGTGTTTGATAACTTTATTCCATTTCTGTATATTTCCTACCTGCTGAAGGGCACAGATAGATACGACATTTATTATAATGGGATTGTGTGCAGATTGTTATTTTTTAAAGTCTAATCATTGATAGCTCTCAATTATACTGTAATGTTGAATGGCTATAGTCAATGGTTAAATATTAGGATACATTTCCTAGAAACATCATGGTATCAGAGATCATAAAAAATATGGCATTAAACAAATATTAAAAACATACTGTCTTTGTGTTGCATCTACATTAATTTGGGGATTTAATGTGAAATTAATTCAATATAAAAATGTTTTTAAATACTTTAATTTAGGTGGGATTAATCAATTAATTTCAGAAAAAGTTTTTGCAATTGTTTTTTTTTTTTTTTTGATTGACAGCACTACTTAACTCTTTGTAGCTGATTTCAGTCAGTGTGGATCCTCTTGACATGAAATATCAGGTCTTGAGCTTCACACTCTTCTAATGAGTCTAAAGAGCCAGATGCAGCCAAATATGATTTGTTTCCTGGCATTCAGAGAAACATGGGGTAATTGTTGGCTTGAATCAAAAGCAACTTTCGATTTCCTTTGCACAAGGTGATCAGCAACATACTCGCCAATTTTATTTCCTCATCAACGGCTGAAAGTATGTGCATATGAAGCATCTCACCCGAGGGTCTCAGAAACGAACAGTGATACCCTCCTTTCCTCCAGCAGAGTAACGCTGCTGCTGCAAGAGCAGAATCTCAGCCCTGATTCGCACATTTATCATGCTGCTCCAGCTACTTTTTTCTGTTCAGGTAGGCCTACTTATTTACTGAACTTCTGACTGTGATAGACTGGCCATCTGTTCAGGGAGTTTGGAGAATGAATGGATGGCTGAATTACAACAGAAGCTGCTTATTATGGAATAAAGATGCAAAATTAAACGACTTTGGGTGGAATGTAAGTTTTTTTAAAATTGAGTAGTAAGACTTATACGTAAAGGAGCGTGAAGCAGCGAGTTTAATTGTAACATCATCATTCAACTCTCTAATCACCGGGAACGCAGCTTCGACTCTGGCATCAGCACTGTTTCCATGTTAAAGGGTGTTAATCATACATGAGGGAGGTTTTCGAGCAACCCTCGTCTGCAGTAATCTACGATCTCGGCTGCCGTCTGCCAGAAACACTGCCTTATTGTTTCATAAATCTTTGATAGAGGCTCACTACGCATCAGAGCAAAACAGTGGAACGCAAAAGTGTACATACTTGGCCTCCAACGCCAGGGCAAACACGCCAGCGGCCTCAGGGGCAGCGGCAGACGTGCCCGAATGACGCAGTGTGCAGTTTCCATACAGATCCGTGGTGGCCTGGAGACAGATGCAGACAAAGAGAAAGCCTTAATTAAACATTAGTGCCAATTATATCCTGATTACACTTCAGCAAACAGCAGGTGAAAAATGCCTTTGAAATTCTAATTCTGTTTTGAACTGACTTAAGAGGAAGCAAACAGGACGCAGAATGTAAGATTTAAAATGTAAGAATGTATGAAATTCAAAGATATTAGTTGCTGCTCTAAGAAAGTTTCATTAAATTTAATAATAATTTCATTTTACATATAAATGGTCCATTATCATTTTATCATACACACAGCATATGGGGTATTTCCAAAAACATTAGATCATTGTATTAAATACATAGAAATTTCTGTACAATCTCAAAATTATATTTAATCATATTTATATATAATATTTAATTCTAATAAATCAATCTTGTTTTGACTATATTTTGCTCATTTTGTTGTTGTGTTGGACCACTGAAACTCTTCTGTGTTGAATTTGTTTAAATTGTTATTTACCCTCCAGAGATGGACGTTTGTACTTGTGACCAATTTTGACTGATGAAAGCAAACCTCACTAAAATCAATGAGATGAAAGCCAAATAATTAATTATTTAGTGCTTTGTTTTAATTGATGTAGGCCTAATTTCTGTGAATATATTTGAATGAATATCACTGTGAAAAATATTGGTTAATAAATCTTGCATATGTTTTTTTTTTTTTTTCAAAAGCTGTCGCAGGTATAATGCTAACAATGAAGAAAGAGCTATAAATAAGAAATCCAGATGCTGTGTAATCACCAAATCCACACCTGAGTAAAACACTAACACTAAACATTAACAGCTGACATATTATTGTATTTTCTGTCTTTAAAGACATCGTTCATACAAAAATGAAAATGCTTTCAAAATGTATTCACTTTCATGTTCCGAACCTGTCTGCTATATTTTGTATTATAGATATTATGAAAATTATTGATAAATTCTCTCAAGTCCCAAATAGACACCATGGAATTAACATAAAAAGTTAATTTCTACATTTCTTTTAACTGTGTCTTCTACAGTTTTGTGTGAACTGATCAAAATATTAGTTTATTACTCACTCATAATCTTCCCCTTTTTAATAATAATAATAATAATAAAAAAGTTCAGTGCTCAAAGTGATAAACTGGCATCTCATGACACCAAACCGAAGCAGCCCTGATCACACTGAGAGAATCAGGACTGAGACAAAGCAATTCCTGCCTTTCCTCTGACAGGACGATCTCTGACAGACTAACCACAGTCTTCATCTCAGGCGCTTTCTTTGAGTCTGGAGATACACTCTGATTAAGTTCCTCGCTCAATGCATCCCTCCGACTCCATCTGAGAGTCATTGTTCAGACACAAAATGGATGAAACGATTAACTCCCCTTCATTTTATCACTGTCATACAGAGTTATCACACTGTGGAAAAATGGATTGTGTTTCAAAAGCGTGTTTTAAAGCACCTACTGTATGACTTTGGCACAACAAACTGAACATTGCTGTAAAAATTTCCAGACTCAGTATTACACACCTGGACCTGATTTCACCTCAGAAAGATATATCCCACAGATGATTGACTTCCACAACATCCTTATCATTATCAAGAGCAAAATATAAGAAGATGATATAAAATACAAAAGTGGATATAAGAAATAATATTAAGATAATAATGTCTAATAAAATAATAAGAATAAAAGAATAAATGGTGATGTTGTACTAATGTTGTATAAAGGGCATTGCAATTAAATAAAATACATTTCATAATATGTCTGAAATTAAAGTGGAATAATATATATATATATATATATATTTCTATCAATACATGTAACATTACATATCAATATTATATATTATATATAACAGTGTATATATAAACAATATATACAAGTAGTGATAAAAGTGATAATAATGAATGGTAATACCATTGTAATAATGATGTAATAAATGATACAATAAAAATTAGATATGCAACATTGTGCTTTTAAAAATAGTAACTATTAAAACATAAGTTGGGCTGGAAAATGGCTTTGTTTGTGTTTTGCAAGTAATTTATTTTTTATTTTTTTAAGGACTGAGTCCGGCCCTCCACAAACAAACAGAATCTGTAGGAAACACACACACACACACACACACACACACACACTCACCACGCCTGCTTCAGGGTTTCGTTTACGGCCGTTGCTGAAGGTGGAGGCGAGGGTGGAGGAGCAGCTTTCATCGTAGAGCGCGGTGCGTCCGTCATTGATGGCTGAGTTAATAGAGATGGTCCACATGCTGGAGGCGTATCCGTCGCAGTTACAGTCGTCATAGCTACCACCGTCTCCGGAGGCCCACACATAGATGCTGCCTTTCCCACCTCGACCCTGTCAGACACGTAAAAACGGCACGATTACGAGCGGCACTCACGCCTGCTACAGCTCAGTAAGGAGCAGTCCACGCTCTTTGATATTTCTCTTCAAGAGCCTTCCAGATTTACTCCATTTATCATACAAATTACACTCGCATAACCACAGAGACATCAGAGAGGCCTTTCAAGACCTTTTAAAGACTGCAAGCTCCCCTCTGAGTGTCGATGATTCAGTCACAGCCATTGTGTTTAAGGTTCTCGTCTGGACATATAATTGTGATGCTTTTAGCTAAATGCAACAGTGCTCTTTTCTTTAGGCTTTGTGTTTTATAGTGGCAGGCACCTGACAGGAGGAAATTTGTACAGTGTAATTGTGATCTTAAAAGGGTGCTTGATTATTGTTATTTGAACAGTACGTGGTGATTTACCATGCTAACACATCGGGGAGCGATTACGGTGCTTCCAGACCCCTGGGCATCAGACTCTTTGGAGTAAACAAATAAGACAGTACAGAAACTTTATGACTTCTCATAATTTAGATTTTATATCAAAATGACTCATTCAGCATTTAATAACCCCACTCTTATGTTTGGCAAATGTGATATGTTGAGGGGCTAATAAAACTTGTTTGCTAATATGAGAAATAAAGTCTCAACGGTGTAATAAAATAAAGTCACAATTACACACCACGTGTTTAATACATTGCTAGGGTGAAAACAATTTAGACTTCATCAACCTCGAAGCTATGCTAAGATGTTCAGGCAATATTAGAGCCTCATTTCTTCAATCCTGACTCACTGGGAAAACATGCATGTAGCATCCTTTCTGCAAACTGATACCACGTTGCTTCTTGTGCATTTTGTGTGGTGCTAAAAGCATATAGAGTTTATCAGAAACAGATGAATGTTAAATGTTTTATTACATTGGTCGTTGCATATCGCAGCAGTTCGGATCCGCTAAGAAGTTAAAGCTTTAACGCATTTGTACCAGCTACACTAAACCTAAAGTGATAATGTGAGATAAAAACATACTGAAGCAGAAATGTGAAGACTGTCCTAAAGGTAGGTCCACCAACATAGAGTTTTCTCCTCTTTCTTTTATCATTGTGTGTATTTATGCATAACCATACAGTGTTACAAGGATATGACACTGGGGATGAAAGATTGGATATATCTTTATGTGTCTACTGCAATGTCCCATGTGTTTGCATTCTACTTGCTGTACAGTAACTGCACATTTTGATTGACAAGTCAAGATGATTTTCTGTGGTAACTGACATTATGTCAAACATGCTGTCACCAGCAGCCAAACCACAATGCTTAACTGTATCTGGCGTTTCATTAGCACTCTGTGTGGCATCCTGCAAATAAATAAATGAAGCATACGAGAAGTGTTTGCCATCTGACCCTCATAATGATTAAACAGCGCTCAGTATTACTCCCAGGCTCAACATCAGTCCTCTCCAACTGCAGTGAGGAAGCCTGAGGGACAGACGGTCTTCTTGTCCAGTCTGATTTCAATTGCAAAGGGCTGCTCAAAACACACAGCGATTACTTTGTGCGATGCCTCGGCTTGACAAGTGGAGCGCCCTCATAAATCTTGCTCAGCAGAGAAGCGCTCGGCGCCATTTATACCCATTAGACGATGCAATTTGTGAAGGCAGCAGTCACGGACAGCGAATGTGCATCTAAATGACACGTTCAGTGTGACGCGAGGAGACTTTGCAAGGTTGACATATGTGGGAGAACTTCTGGAGAGTCTTGAGGAGTCTAAGCTATTTTGTAATGAGGCTGCATGGATGCAACACAAAGATGCCTTTGAAAGCTTGTGGTCTGAATAAAAAATGACAGAGACTTTATTAGTATAAGACTCTAAAAAGGCTATTGTAAAAATCTGTTAATTAGCTAATGGTATGTTAGAAATGTGGAGAAGGACAAAATCAAGGCAGCATTTATAATTAACATATTTGACAAGTACTTTTTTTATTTACGGAGATTAAAATGTGAGAAATTCTCATCGACACTGATATTTACAATTCAAAAGATAGCCAACAATGATTACATTGTCATATTATATGCATCGAAACTATGATTTGTCTGTGGGATATTGGGAATATATAGAGAGATTTCTTTCTGGAATACAAATTATAGTTGTATATGTGAAACTGGTTTTATTTTGAATTTGAATCTCTAAATACACTTATATTTTCTGAAGTACAGCATTATTTGTTAAAGCTGATCTAAAGTGGCAGAGAGAGACCAGGAAGACTTTAAACTATGGGTTTTTTCCTGACTGGACCAGATGTTACAATTCTGTACCTCTGTATATCCTCTTTTTTCTTCTCTCAGGTGATTCACTAGGGAATCAATTTAGCTATGCTTATCCTGTAAGAAACCTCTGTGGGTTTTAAGCATGAGGTACCTTGTTGACTCCGTCAGCCATGGCCTGCAGGGTGAGCTCACGCGGGCCGTCCACCGTCTTGCCGTCGTCGGTGGGACCCCAGCTGGCACTGTAGATGTCAATAACCTGTGGCATGTGGCTGATGGACGAGGCCTCGATGATGTCCGTCATGAAGGGCTGGTCCAGCATACGAATGCCTGTGAAATGGCAGGATTGAGAACATGGGAACAGCAGGAAAACTTTACTCTATTGATGCTTTGCGGTGATGAGTACAAGGGTGAGAGGGCTTGAGATTCACTGAAGATAATGGCTTAGGTGCTTCATCAAGCACAAACGAGATTTGCACCCCAGGAACATCAGTGCTGTGTGCCATGAGACATCAGCGGCTGTCAGACTGACTGAGAGGCCTCATACTGAAGCTGAAGCTAGAGTCATGCGTGTGTCATTCACTGGCTATTAGTTACTCGCCTTTTCTTTTGTGGCCTTTTGAAATGAAAAAAATCAGTGTGCTGCACAGCGTAAATGATGTTTTTATTGATGCTGCTGTTGGTGCTGGCTGCTGGATGTTGTGGAAGAGGGGAAGGGTAGAAATGATCAATTGAGCTGATATTCCATTAGGCTAAGAAACAAAGCGATGTCTCAAACGGAGACAAGTCATTCATCATTACTGACTGCACAGAACAAACCTGATAAAGCATGCAATATTTTAAATACAACACTGTCTTGATAGCATCCAAACACTTTAATGTGAATATTGTTTCTGCTTGTTGAATGTAACATTCGAAGCATGCATTTTCTGTAAAGCTGCATTTAAACATTATCCATTTAAAAAAGCGGTTTACAAATAATCATGAATTGAATTGCATGCTGAATTTGTACATTTGTCTGCACCATCTGCAACCGAATACATGTTCTTTGTATTATTGGGTTTGTTTGAGAAGCAGCTTTGTCTCAGAAGCAGTTGTTGTGATGTCATGATGACACGAGCAAGCCTAACAATCCAATAGCCAGTACAGAAAACAAAAAACGTAATATTAGTATATATATACTGTACGTGAATAATATGTGAACACTTTTTCTAAAATCTAAAAATGGAGGAATCAGATTATTATTATTATTTTTTTGCAAATGAAATAAAAAGGACATTGGATTACTTCTAAATTCATCTTTAAATAAAAGCAGCAGTATTTCAGTTTCATCCTCTGGACACTTCTCAGCTGGTTTACTGTGGCAAGTGCCTTTTGTCTGACTTGACAGCTCTCTTCTGATTCCTTCCCTTAAAGGCGACGCCTACTCGCATCTACTTTCAAGACGATTTGCTGACATCTCATATGAGATGTTAATGCTATTATGATGTAATCACTGTCAGAGCCTATCAGAGACGTACCTGCTACCTTGGAGTTGTAGGCCACGCCCACTCCACAGATGTTGTTGTTTGAAACCGCAGACACCTCTCCAGCACACCTGGTGCCATGACTGAAAAACACCAGTCAGACATCACATATTTCACAATGATTTCACATTTCACAATTAGTGTATATAGAAATATAGAACAAGCTAAATATAAACATCCCTAAAGCAGAGAACAGACTTCAAGACTGTCAGGCCGATTATGAAAGGAATTTGGTCTTGATGACGGATCGTGCCCTGTCAGACAGGGTCTGTTCAGAAAAAGTCACATCGTTTGTGGTGTCTAAAAATTATAGTTTTCACAAAGATTGTTTTAACATGTTTAATATTTGCGACTGACGCCAGCAATTGTATGCGGCTATGAAGTGGAGATGCGTTCACTGCAAAACATAATTTTTCGTTCATCAGTTCTGGGCCGGAATGTCGGTCTCTGTTTTGGTTTGTGAAATCCGCCCACTGCCAGTTTACCCAATTGTATTTCGGCACCCCGGGTTGCCAGCTGGCGGAAAACACAGCATATTTAATTTTATTCATCTTCAAGTGCGCTCGTTCCTGTTTGTGTCGTCAATCTGGCAACCTGCGTGTGCTTCAAGTCTGAGGAGGAGGTGCCTGGTGAAAAAAACCCTCTCCAATATTTTGAATTTGGACTGCAATACCTAGTTCAACCACTCGGTGTCAATCATACACACAGCACCTTTAATTATATAAAATAATAGTTTTGTGTCAAATGGATGAGGAATTTACAGTGCCTTGAATTTATTAAGTAATGTTTTATTTCATTTTAACCGGTAACTTGCAAAATGTAAAGGAAAAACAACCATTTTTAATCTCTGATTTTAGACATACATGGCATAATTAATATATTATTATTAATATATATAAACGTTTAAAAATAGAGCTAGAAGAGTTATAATTAAGGAAATTAAACATAGGCCTAGACATATGAAAAGACATAATGGCTACTAAAGCAATGGTTCCAAAATGAAAGAGAAGCATCTGACTTAATGCAAAACTTATTCAAGACACATTGCTGTGACATTAATTAGGAACACCAACATAGGAGGAAAGCTAATGTTTTCTGTTATATTAAGCACAAACTTAGAAAAGTAAAACAAACCTTAACGTTTCAATAGGTCAAAAGCACCGGTGTTTCAGATAAAAGTGGTCACTAGTGCAAAACCAGTCAAACCATGGGAAAATAGAAAATATTTTTTATGAGATAAATGTAGTTGGTGAAATTAGCATTTATGTGAAAAAATCACTTACAAGCCCGATGCCTGATATCTTCCTGTAGCTCCAACTAATGATGAGAGAAACAAACCTATTCTAAAATTTGAATTCATTAAACCAACTGCTTTGCAAAATATTGAAAATAGCATTTCACTATGCTAAAATGCTACACGTCTGCTGATAAAAAATGTGTAAAAACAGCTTTTATATAAACCACTTGCAAATATTTTACTGAAAGGAAAATCTAATAAATGCAATCAACAAATACTTAAATACCATTAAATATGAATTGCTCTTTTGTTAACTCGCAGTGATTGTTTTTCTTAATGGAGGGCTTGGTTTAACAGGTTAGTAATAGACTATTTTGTACAATTCTTCCTTTTTATTACACACGTGTTATTAAAAATGTCTATGAATGTATAAACTTGATCCAAGATCAGGTAAAAAAGAAAAAAAAAAAACCTTGCCCACTTGTGGAAAGCCACTGCAATTTCAGAACACTTCAAAACAGTTGTGACATAACAAAGCCTTGTTTACTAAAATCACGTGACTTTGTTAATTTGATACACACTACAACACACTTGTGTGGCCATTGGTTCCACACAAATGATTCACAAAGGTTTCGAAGCATTTCTGAAAGCTCCATCACTAGCTCAAACAGTAGATCACAGCACTAGCAATGCCAGGATCACAGGTTCAAACGTGTGCCATGAATGTGATGTAAGCTGCCTTGGATGAGTGCATCTTCCTAAGGCATTATTATTATTATATGCATAAAATTGCAGAATGTTCATTGTTTGCTTGATGACAAGCAAAATATAAGGTGTCTGCTAAAAAGCTTTCCAGTCACCATAGCTTTTCTTGGCTTCTGCACATATATTCAGAATTCGAAGGTCTGAAGTTGGTGATGAGAGTTGTAGCTGCTTCTCACACATCTTTTACTCGATAGTGATGTGTCAAGTCTGAAACCTGATAGCAAGCAACCATTGAATCAATGTTAAAAATGGTTGGTTTGTCAATGTTAATTGCACTGAATCAAAATCATTTTTGCACCCACAATTAATGTTGAATTTTTTATTTTTTAATTTCAACAATCCACCATTGTGATCAGTGTTTGCTTTAGTTGGGCTTGGTAATGTAAAGTTTTCATTGTAACTTGTAACAATGTGTTTAATTACATTTGTTGAGGCAATAAACACTAAGATCCATTGGGATCAAGTGATGGTGACTTTAAGCATTGTGAGGTTATTTAAATAACTGCTCACAAGTGTGTCAAGTCAAGTCAAGTCACCTTTATTTATATAGCGCTTTAAACAAAAAAGATTGCGTCAAAGCAACTGAACAACATTAATTAGGAAAACGGTGTGTCAATAATGCAAAATTACAGTTAAAGGCAGTTCATCATTGAATTCAGTGATGTCATCATGCAGCTCAGTTCAGTTTAAATAGTATGTGTGCAATAATTTGCAATCAAGTCAACGATATCGCTGTAAATGAAGTGTCCCCAACTAAGCAAGCCAGAGGCGACGGCGGCAAGGAACCAAAACTCCATCGGTGACAAAATGGAGAAAAAACCTTGGGAGAAACCAGCCCCAAGAACAAGTGTCGAGGCATGTTGTTGTCACTACAGATGCCTCCAAGATGGGCTAGGGCACCGTTTGCAATGGGCAAGATCAGGGTGGAACGAGGAGCAGGTCCTGTTGGTTGTACCATTTTGGCCCACCTGTACCTGGTTTGCCGACCTCATGCTCTTCATGAAAGCCCCATCCTGGAGAATTCCCCGATAGAATGACCTTCTTTCTCTGGGGATGGGCACGATCTGGCACCCGTGACCCGTTCTATGAAACCTGCATGTCTGGCTTCTGGACCAGACACGATAGACCTCTCTGGCCTTTCTTAGGCCGTGATAGATGCTATCACTCAAGCTAGAGCCCCCTTTATGAGGCAGGCCTATGCTTTGAAGTGGGGTCTATTCACTGAGTGGTGTTCCTCTTGCTGAGAGGACCCTTAGAGATGCTCGGTTGGTATGGTGCTTTTCTTCCTGCAGCAAAATCTGGAGCGGAGGCTGTCCCACTCCACTTTGAAGGTGAATGCCGCTGCCATTGCGTCTCACCACGATGCAGTGGTGCAGTGCAGTGGTTTCATCCCTGGGGAAGCATCACCTGATCGTTAGGTTCCTGAGAGGTGCGAGGAGAATAATTCATCCCAGATTGCACCTCTTCCCCTCTTGAGATCTCTCCATAGTCCTTTTAGGATTACGGAGAACCCCCTGCTTAATTCAGTTGCGCTGAAACATCTGTCTCTACAGACTTCACTCCTGATCGTGCACACTTCCATCAAGAGGGTGGGTACTTATTTCAGTTTTTTATTTTTAATACATTTACAAAGTTGTGACAGTTCTGTTTTGCTTTGTCATTATGGTGTATGTAGTGTAGATTTATGTGGGAAAAAAAGTAATTTAAAGTAGTTTAACATAAGGCTGCAACATAAAACGTGAAATAAATGAAGGGGTATGAATACTTTCACAAGAGACTGTATACACATGCATGTGTGTGTATTTATATATGCATAATAAATATACACAGTACACATACACTCACTGGCCACTTTATTAGGTACACCTTGTTAGTACCGGGTTGGACCCCAGAACTGCCTTAATTCTTTGTGGCATAGATTCAACAAGGTGTTGGAAACATTTCTCAGAGATTTTGGTCCATATTGACATGATAGCATCATGCAGTTGCTGCAGATTTGTCGGCTGCACATCCATGATGCAATTATTGTTTTTGTTGTCATGGGTAAGATGTTTTATTTGTTTTGTTTCTTGTGATTGTGGAGGTGATTTGTTTGATTTGGATTTGTAATGACTGGTTTTGTACCAGTCTTCCTGTATCCAGTATCCTGCTGGAAGTAGCCATCAGAAGATGGGTACACTGTAGTCCTTAAGGGGATGGACATGGTCAGCAACGATACTCAGGTAGGCTGTGGCATTTAAACAATGCTCAATTGGTACTAAGGGGCCCAAAGTGTGCCAAGAAAATATCCCCCACACCATTACACCACCACCACCAGCCTGAACCGTTGAGACAAGGCAGGATGGATCCATGCTATTCTGACCCTACCATATGAATGTCGCAGCAGAAATCATGACTCATCAGACCAGGCAACGTTTTTCCAATCTTCTATTGTCCAATTTTGGTGAGCCTGCGCGAATTGTAGCCTCCATTTCCTGTTCTTAGCTGACAGGAGCGGCACCCGGTCTGGTCTTCTGCTGCTGTAGCCTATCTTACTTCAGGGTTCAATGTGTTGTGTGTTCAGAGATGGTATTCTGCATACGTTGGTTGCAATGAGTGGTTATTTGAGTTACTGTTGCCTTTCTATCATCTCTAACCAGTCTGCCCATTCTTCTTTGACCTCTGACATCAACAAGGCATTTTTATCCACACAGCTGCCGCTCACTGAATATTTGAATATTCTCTTTTTCGGACCATTTTCTGTAAACCCTAGAGATAGTTGCGCGTGAAAATCCCAGTAAGATCAGCAGTTTTTGAAATACTCAGACCAGCCCGTCTGGCACCAACAACCATTCCACATTCAAAGTCACTTAAAGCCCCTTTCTTCCCCATTCTGATGCTCGGTTTAAACTTCAGCAAGTCATCTTCACCACATCTAGATGCCTAAATGCATTGAGTTGCTGCCATGTGATTGGCTGATTAGCAGTTTGTGTTACCAAGCAATTTAATAGGTGTACCTAATAAAGAGGCCGGTGAGTGAACATACTGTATATTATGTAAACAAAAACTTATTTTTGATGTGATTAATTGTGATTAATCATTTGACATCACTACTTTAGAGCATCTATTTCTTCATTAATGCTTAAGTGTTTACATTGAAACACTATTGTAAACACTGAAAGAGAAATAATTTAATGAAAAGCAAGAGTCAAGAGCCCAACTAAAGCAAACACCGATCACAATAATGGTGGTTTGTTGAAATTTCAAAATGTTTTCAACATTAATTGCGGTTGCAAAAGTGATATTAATTCAATGCCATTAACATTGACAAACCAACTATTTTTAACATTGATTCAATGGTTTTCACCTGCTCTCTTTCTATCTGGGAATCTATGTATGAGAACTGAAAACTACAATGGAGGGCAAGAATTTCAGCAAAAAAACACATTTTAAATTTGGTCCTCGTCAAAACAAAATTTATATTGAAGTTAATTAAGGCCATTATTGCGACAATTTTGCTTGCTCCATTGCAAAATATATTTCCTTAAATGTGCATATTCAGAATCTATCCGTCAAAAATTGTTTGTATCATTAAGCATCCAAAAAAGGACATATAATTGAATATTCCATTACAATGACAAAAAGATGTTTACCTTTTAGATTTATAAATGAAACTTGAATATTGGCTTAACTGGGGAATAGTCATAGAGTCAATACGTTTACAACACTTGACTAGATTCCGATATTAATCTGAATTCGTGTGCATGTACTGTAAATGAAGTTACTGATTCTGACCCTCGCCCTACTTAAATAACAACCCTCAAACGCACAAGACGAGCTGCTAAAGAAGAGACTCCTCAGGAAGAGCCACATCAACGTATCCTCCTCCCCTGCACTCAGACAGACAGCGTTTCTATTTATATATAAGCGTCTGATTATGCTGTGAGTCTGCAGCTCAGATGATATTACTGCTGCTCTCAGCACACACCCCAACATGCTTCACACCCACAACCAACCCTGGAAAAACACAAGAGCCACTTGTCTTCCTTCTATTAGATTCTGTCCGTCCTTGATGCGCAGCGTTCAAAATATCAATTATGCCAAGGTTTATCTGTAGTATCTTTCCACAAATACTGTATTCAGATTTGTCCTCGGATATCAATGCAGGTTACGTCATTTTTGTGGTAACTAGGGATGTGTGCTGCTATTTCCACAATCAACCAGTACTAAGAAAGCCTTGTATAAAAAGGCTGATCACCTGACTTCAATCTCAGTTTTTTGGTTTTGGATCTGAAGTTTTACAATAGCACACGTAAGAACCAGAAAGGCACAAATACCATCACAAAACAAAACATGTACTGTCATTTAACTAATACTGTAAGAATTTCCATAAAAGCACAGCAACTCTTAGCATGTCTGTCCGTGTGTCTCTGGCACAATGAGCGTCTCTAAAGGTGTGATGGCGTGCTGTTTGAGCAATGTGGCACGCTGACAGAAGGCTTGCCAATCTTCGCTGACCTTCCTCCCGTAGGGCACCTTCTGTCCACCATGCATACTGTACAAACGCAGGAGAAATATCTGCCTGCTGCACAAACCTCCACAATAAACAGCTCTGCAGCCAAGCCAAGAAAACATCTACCCTGTGCTTTGGGGTATATATTTCAGTTTTGGACAGGTTCATAGCTGGGAATTCTGGCTCTCTCGAGTGAATATTGCTTTTTAATTAGGTTTAATCAGGCTACTGTGGTGAATATAGCACAATACATGCCTTTATAGGAGCAGTGGAGATTGTGCTCAGGTTTTGTGAATTTAAAAGGTATATTTGCCTTTATAGGAGCAGTGTTCCGCCTGGCATTTTTCCTACCCAAATTCAAAAGCTTCCCATACCCACATGCAGAGGTGTACATACAAAAGTTGGGTATCATTTTACAGGAAATCCTTTGAAATTACATAAAACAGTGTTGAAATTGATAAACATGGTTTAATATGTTGTCTGTGTTATAATAAATGGGAAAAAAAGGCGCTTTTTGATTTTTTTTTTATAAACTGAAGTTTGAAATTGTATAGCTCAGGTTCTGAGAGGTCCAGCATCCTGCAAACAATTGTATTTGTTTCCAGCACATGTCAGCTAATAGAGGAAAAAGGAAATTTGTTTTTCTATCATAATCTATGCAAAAGTTATTCTATTCCATCTAAAGGGAG
Source organism: Cyprinus carpio (assembly GCF_018340385.1). Lineage (NCBI taxonomy): Eukaryota > Metazoa > Chordata > Actinopteri > Cypriniformes > Cyprinidae > Cyprinus > Cyprinus carpio. The sequence continues at coordinate 4,187,780 of NC_056609.1, forward strand.
GGATAATACCCTTTTTGTATACATTTTCCGCCTACCCACATTTGAAGACTCCAAATACCCACATATAGTAGAATAGATGCAATATCTTTATATCCTTTTACAGAAAACCCTTTGAAGTGAAATAAAAAGCTGCTGTTTGTGACAAATATTATTATTTGTGTTTTGTTTTTCACATGATGAACCACCTCAATACAAGGCGCTTTTTTTGTGTGTTCTAAACACTTTCTTTGAAAGTAGATAACTCAGGCCCTGTGTGTGCTCTAGCAAACTGCATTACTTTATAAAATATATCTGGTCTATCACAATCTAAAATAGAATCCACATTCTCCAGCTTTATATCATTTCATTCATGTGCATTCTGTATTGGTATACTGATTCAGAGCATCTGACCTCAGCAATCCTGTATCACTTCAGCATCTTCAGCATCCTCTTTGTCTGTTTGGTCGCGAGCTGCGGGCTATCCGCTAACCGGAGCTGCTATATGGCCTTCAGAGCGTCAAAGAAACAAATATATGTTCACCACAAAACAGTCCACCACAGGCACTGTAATAATCCATGTGTATTTACTGTATATTTACTGAAATGCATCATGTAGCCTACTGTACTTTTCTGTCAATAAACAGTTTATCAGATTGTCAACTGTGCTTTCACGTTTCAAAATAAAGATTCAAAGATAAAAAAAGTACCTAACACGCTTATAGCCTCACCAGACGCGCGTCCATTCCTCTCCACGGCGCCGGTGATCATCCATAACTTGTAATATGATTATTATAAATTGGTATTTTCCTAGAAGCATATGCTAAAGCTTTTCCGCGTGCGAGCGTTGTATATAAGAAGCCGAAAACTACATATCCCAGGGTCCACCGCAGTCATCCCCGGCGGACATGGAAGGGGTCACTCACTGCCCCCACCCTTCCCCGCTGATGACGCAGAGGTGTCAAATTCCACAGCCCACTGCTGACTGACATCTGATCTGACTAATAGCGCTTCACAACCGAGCTCAGATTTATAGAACATAGTTCCCTTCAACCCGAGAGCGCTTTTGATATAGGAAGCGCGTCTTTCGACGAACGTGCGCCTTTTTTGCTTGATGCGCGTCTGGACAAAACGCTTTATATCTCACCGATGGAAGCACGCAGAAACGTAAAAATGGTGTTGTTTGAAAGAAGAGATTCTAATCTAAAAGATAATATAGAGTATATAGATATTGTGGGCTGTTTGCGGCTGACTGAAGCGGTGATACGAGTATAAATAAAAATTTGCTCTGAGGTGAGAAATTTCACATCGCGCTTTTTATTGAAGATCATTCGATCTGTGATTGTCACACAATAAAATGATTTACATCGTCGAATTTCTGAGAATGAGAGCTTTCTTGTGATATATTACTTGACTGTTTTTGTGAAAAATATATATAAATACACATTCTTCGCAAAAATTATTCGCTATTGTTAGGCGGAAATTTGTGTGTGGGGACAAATATATTTCTAAGCTTAATTTCACTACTTTATGAATCATAAAACCCAAATTAATGGTATTCTTTGTAAAGAAGACACTCTAAGCTTTCAAATGAACCCATATATGTGCTGATACCATATAAGGAAGGCTTTGCAAATGAAACAACTAACATTTTGTATGCTATTTTGAGGAAGGCTTTGCAAATGAAACACGAACATTTTTTATGGTATTTTTTGAGGTTGTGCTCAGGTTTTGTGAATTTAAATCGGCTACAAACCATCCATAATAGGTTGATTCCTGTGAAAAGTATAACCGTTTTGGCTCTGCATCACTACATAAGTATTATTGTTGAGTATCAGAAACACTGGCTCAAGCAATGGCATGGATTTGGGATGGGACTATAATTAATGCCATCCAAGATTAGGATGAGTTTTTGTTTCTTCATCAGATTTGGAGAAAGGTGTCATTCCATCACTTGCTCAGCAATGGATCCTCTGCAGTGAATGGGTGCCGTCAGAATGAGCCTCCAAACAGCTGATAAAAACATCACAATAAAGTTTTTTGATCTTGATGGTGCATTTGTTTCTTACAAACACAAAGCTTTTGTTTTCTCAAGACATTAACTCATGGACTGGAGTGGTGTGGATTACTTGTGGATTATTGTGATGTTTTTATCAGCTGTCTGGACTCTCATTCTGACGGCACCCATTCACTGCAGAGCATCCGTTGCTGAGACACTGATACAATGATACATTTCTCCATATCTGATGAAGAAACCAACTCATCTACATCTCGGATGACCTGAGGATGAGCACATTTTCAGCTGAATTTCATTTTGGGGTGAACTATTTCTTTAAACTTTCAACATGTTTATGCTACCTAAATAATAACACATCCAGCTTGGCTCAGACATTTAAAGAGAATCTATCACATTCTTGAGCAGCGAGGGTCAGAGTATGTTCAACTGGGCCATATTTTATGGTGCGATTTTTGTTTCTTTCTTGTCCACACTCCCACACTCACATAAACAACTCTGATTTGTTCACTTTCAGCATGCGCAGCAGAGCGGACCATCAAATGATTTATTCAGAGAGAGTGGAGGAAAGCATTGATTTAACTGTTAAAACTATTTGCATCACACTGAGCATTAATAAACATTTATTGAGAATTATTGATTTCTGAGTGCTTCATCAGAGTTAGCAGTGGCTCTGGTTTAGAAACGCGACATGAAATGATGGCACAGTTTTGCTCTTAATCTTCAGCTCTGGGTGAAGGGTTTTGGTCAGGCTGCTCTGATAGGAGTGCAGAAGGAAAAGCTTGGCGTGCAGTGTTAATGCAGCTGGGCTGAGAGCCAGTCAGAGATGACTTAATGGGGCTACGTGTAAGGAAAATCAATACAGAGAGGCAAGGAGTCCTTCATCCAACCACTGCTGAGAAACACAGTTGCAGGTCAATGCTCTGCCAGCCCACTGCCGGCTAAATCCTTCAGTAATCTTACATCTTATAAGACATGTAGTGTACAATAGTGTTCAAAAGTTTGGGGTCAGTAAGATTCGCTCTTTTTTTAACTTTAAAATATATAGTAATAAAAGTAGCAAAATTATATTAATCAAAAGTAACTAAAGACATCTAAAATCTTACCAAGCATTTCTATTTCAAATAAATGCTTTGAATCTTTTGAACTTTCTGCTTATCTGTGAATACTGTTTTCAACAGTGATAATAATCAGAAATGTTTCTTGAGCAGCAAAAATTAGAATTATTTCTGAAGGATCATGTGACACTGAAGAGTAATTGAGTAATTATGCTTAAAATTCAGCTGCTCTGAAGAATTTCAGTCGGGTTTCAGGCCCCATCATAGCACAGAAACTGCACTTGTTAAAATTTTAAAAATGACTTGCTTCTTGCATCAGACCAAGGCTGCATCTCATTGCTAGTTTTACATGATCTTAGTGCTGCGTTCGACACCATAGATCACGACATACTCATAGATAGATTACAAAACTATACACTATCCAAGGGCAGGCTTTAAGATGGTTTAGATCCTACCTGTCAGATCGCTACCACTTTGTTTATTTAAATGGGGAGTCATCTCATTTATCACCAGTAAAATATGGGAGTGCCACAAGGATCTGTCCTAGGTCCTCTGCTATTTTCAATATACATGTTGCCCCTTGGTAATATCATTAGAAAATACGGGATTCGTTTCCACAGTTATGCTGATGATACTCTATATATTAACAAGACCAGATGAATCTTCTAAATTATTTAAGCTAACAGAGTGTGTTAAAAATGTAAAAGATTGGATGACCAATAATTTTCTCCTATTAAATTCAAATAAGACAGAGATATTACTTATTGGACCAAAAAACATTACACAGAATCTCGTATATTAAAATTTGCAACTAGATGGGATGTACTGTTACTTCATCTACAGTTAAAAATCTGGGTGTTATATTAGACAGCAACTTCTTGAAAATCCTATTTCCCATGTTACAAAAACGGCATTCTTCCATCCTAGAAACATTGCCAAGCTACGAAACACTTTACCTGTTTCTGATGCAGAAAAGCTAGTTCATGCATTCATGACCTCTATATTGGACTATTGTAATGCATTGCTAGGTGGTTGTCCTGTATCCTCAATGAATTAGCTACAGGTAGTCCAAAATGCAGCGGCTAGAGTCCTTACCAGGTCAAGAAAATATGATCATATTACCCCAATACTACAGTCTCTGCACTGGCTACCTATTAAGTTCCGTATCAGTTACAAATATTATTACTTACTTATAAGGCCCTTAATGGCTTAGCTCCTGCGTACCTAACTAGTCTTCTACCACGCTACCATCCATCACGATCCCTAAGGTCACAAAACGCTGGACTTTTGATAGTACCTAGGATAGCAAAGTCCACTAAAGGAGGTAGAGCTTTTTCGCATTTGGCTCCCAAACTCTGGAATAGCCTTCCTGATAATGTTCGGGGTTCAGACACACTTTCTCTGTTTAATATAGATTAAAAACACACCTCTTTGGCCAAGCATCTCATAATTTTGGACTTAAGTTATATCTGATCAAATGCACATTATTATTCTTTAGCTAAACTAATAAATTTTACTTGGCTGGAACAGCAGCTACGCTAATTATGTCTCTATTTGTTTCTCTGTTTTGTAGGATTTACACAAGCTCCAGTCTGGATCCAGAACACCTGAGAAGAGATGATGCCAACCCCTCAGAGGACCTCAGATGATGCTAACCCAGAGACAACATACAGAACTACCACATTTTGCTATAAGTTTGATTGCATAATTGCTGTTAATAGTGTTAATCGTCTGTTTGTTTTCGTCTTTTATTGATTTTTCTGAACATTTCTGCTGTATGCACATAAACTGACAGTCATCACTGATAAGCTACTCCTAAATATTGTAGAAACTTAATTTACTGTAAAGTTGCTTTGCAATGATTTGTATCGTAAAGATCGCTATACAAATAAACTTGAATTGAATTGAATTGAATTGAATTTAATGTTCTCCTCCCCGTTAACTTCAAAAGCCAATGCAAGAGCCAACTTTTTACTCTTTCTCGACATTTCTGCAGCACACACTAAGCTACTGTTGCAGCTGTTGTTATAGCAACAAAAGACGCCCTCTGTCACACTCTCTAAGTTAGTTTGAGAGGGAGAGAGAGAGAGAGAGAGAGAGAGAGAGAGATTTTTTTATTTGGAGGTTGAAAGCATAAAAAAAGCTTCACAATATGTGACACAAGTTTAAAAAGAGATTAAAAAAAAAAAGTTTTGATTCTAAATTACAACTGGATGAGTCACATTCAAAGCTGCAAGATCGTAAATATACAAACCATTGCATAAGCTTTGCATTGTGCCCACTGCATATTTTTTTACATGACTACATGTTTATTGCTACTTTCAGATGAAGATCACAAAGTCGTGGCACTGATATGCAGTCAAACACACGCGGCACATCCGAATACAGTCACACTGGCCAGCTTCCAGAGCAGAGCTCCTCACCTGTTGAACCAGTCGTCTGTGTAGCGTGGGTACGGGTACGGGTCGTTGCTGCTGAAGTCAAAGCTGGCTTCTGCGTTCTGAAACATCAACAAGAAACAGAGCATCTGTCATCACCCGTCACAGAATTACGAATTAGTGCCAATTATATCAATACAAACAATGAGCCTATTTCAATAATTAGTCATTCATTATTTTGAAACCAACTCTGGAATTTCCATTGTACTCACACCCCTGTGTGTTTCTGTTGCCCCTCATTAAACATTCGTCTTGCTATTCCTTAATTAACCATCCAACTGATCTCAGAGGTAATATATTTGAGCACGACGGGAAACACAACACTGAAACGTAAATTATGTGAGGAACTTTATTCTGGTCTGGCAGAGAGATGAGATACAAAAAATGGTGATGACAAAATCTAATACCACTGTATGAGTCATTGTGTCACAGTAATGGTGTATATAAGGATATGCATTCCATTTCAATCAACAAATCTTAAGGCTTATTTGTATGTAATCCAGTAAATTAAAAATGTTTAATCCTATTTTAAGTAAACTACAAGTTCATAATGTTCACTTTTTATCAATTTAAAAGCATTAATTTGTTTCCAAAAAGAAAATAAAAAATGACAAACCCCAAACTTTAGAACAGTAGTATATATTGTTAAAAATATTTCTATTTTGAAAAAATGCTGTTCTTTTTAACTTTCTATTCATCAAAGAATCCTGAAAAAAGTATCAAGTCAAGTCGTCACCTTTATTTAATATAGTGCTTTTAACAATACAGATTGTCAAAGCAGCTTTACAGTGTTAAATAGGAAAGATAGTGTGTTATAATGCAAAAGGACAATAGTAAACACTCAATTTACTGTTAAAGTCGGTTCATCATTGATTCAGTGATGTCTTCGTCTAGCTCAGTTCAGTTTAAATAGTTAAATAGTATCTGTGCAATCAAGTCGACGATATCACTCGAACATAAGTGTATCACAGCTTCCAAAACAATCTGAAGCAGCACAACTCTTTCCAACATTGATAATAAATCAGCAATCAGAATGAGTTCTGAAGGATCATGTGACACTGAAGACTGGAGTAATAAAGATGAATATTCAGCTTTGCATCAAAGAAATCAATTATATTTTAAAGTATATACATTGCGTTATTTTTAAAATTCAAAATATTACTTTCTTTTTTCTTATGAGCATAAGAAACCTATTTAAAATACATTAAAAATCTTACTGATCCCAAAATTTTGTACCGCATTTGTGAACAGCATATATAGCCTATAAGTATGGCATCAGTGCACAAACTTTGCATCACATTTGTGTGTAAATGTGTGTCCTGATAGCCGTTTAGATATATCTACCACCGTATAAAAGAGGTGAAATCTCTCTATCTACTGTCAAACAAAATATACAACCCAGCCCTAAACCGAGAAAAGATGCAGGAGACGTAAACATCTCTCATAACCAGTGAAATCATCTTCAGAGCGGATCCAGCTGAAACCTCTGGAGAACCTTCCCCGCTCTCACTCATCAGCAGTCGCTCGCTCCATCGCTCTGGTCTTAACAGCTTTTCTCAGCACGGTCCGGGCCACCATATGCTCTTTCATTATCTGGGGCATTCATTATCCAGAGAGCCCCGAGCGCGGCCTTCCTTAGGCCAGAGTCTGGCAGTCAGTGGCTCCAGGCTGATGAGGACGCAGTCTGGCATTTACCACGATGACTCAGTGGGAGACAAAAGGAAGGCCTTTTGCTCCCGAGGCCTGGCTTGATGACGAGTTTGGAGCAGGTAACTGGGAGGACGGAATGGATTTCATACCGCCGGTCTAGAGACGATACTGATCATGAATCCTGGACCCTCACAATGAGATCCACTGCTCCAAAACCAGTCCGCAAGATTTGCAGTTGTGTTTGGATTATGTCACAATTTATGTGCCCATATATGGAAAACACAACTGAAAATACAATTTGCAATTCCTTTTGTAAATAGTCCAGAATATCCTTCCATATCAAATGACAAAAACTCAAATAGGGATTTATTTATTTTTATTTATTAATTTTTTTTCCCCATATATTGAATTTAATTCTACAGTAACTATGTTCTACTATGCCACATCAAGTCAAGGCATGATTTTTGTTTTGTGGTGTTTTATAAAGTGAGCAACATACTTGAAAATGTAAGCGTTCACATCAGTAAAACAGCGATTAGGATACATATCACACACCTAGCCGGATTTCTTCTGCCATTTAGTCTGTTTAAACTCCGCCTCTTTCTTACAGTCCAATGCAAGCTTGTTTTCTGATCTGTCTCTATCCGATCAACAACTGATCTACAGAACTCATTGGGACTCTAATCATTAATACAAATACTAATTATTTTAATTTTCAGATTTTTTCCCAGTGTTTTTGCTTCTGCGCTACATAGCAAAAAGAATGCTGAAATGGTTTAAAATATGAATTTTTATGGTTGTGAGACCTGTTGAATGAAAAACACAAGACATTAGAGCTCTGCCAGCAATGCCACTGCCACAGAATCAAAAAAAAAAAAAAAAAAAGAGAAGCCAATTTCTTCTAGAGAAAGTAGAGCATGATAATGGCCAGCGGTCCCCGAACGAACGGCCCCCAGAGCCCCTGCACACAGCCAGAGCACAGGAAATAATGGCACTTCGGTTTGCTGCGCTTTACAGCAGCGTGTCTTTCTCCGTAATCCATCACAACGCAATCACGACATTCACATCCAGCTGTTCATCTGCTCTCTGCTGCCCAAGAGAGTTCATTAATGGAGAGCAAGACCAAAACATGAAAACGCATCAGCGCCTCCAAATGCCACCAAAGATAGATATTCTGAATATGCAGTGTTTACACACATACATCTTCAGCGGTTATTTGGCTGAAAAATATAACTCAGCACTTCAAAATGATACCCAATAAATGGACTCTTGTATCACTCTCCAGAAGTTTATAAACCATTAAAAGGAAGTGGAGGCCTATAACCTCCTGTAGCAGGGTAAATATCTGTGAGGTCAAAGTTTAAACCGCTCTGAGGACCTCATGTGTGTATGACAGCATTTTAATCACCATGGAGACTGAACACCATCAAGGAAAGCAGTCGTATGTTGAAAGAAGCAGCGCTCTGTTCTTTGGCAAATCTCTGTTTGGCTGCCGCCTGGAGACTGCAGTTAGCGTGCGATGAATTAAATCCAGTCCCCTGTCAAAAAATCCTTCAAACGATTATGCTAATTCACTCCTCATCCCAACATTAGTCCTTATTAGGTGAATTATCCTGAATCTATTTTTAACCCCACACACTTCAGCCACACGCAAACACTAAAAACAAACGTTTACATGCCGTCTTTCTGCGAGTATAGCTCTGCTAAAAAAAATAAAAAAAAATAAAAAACTGCAGTTCTGGCGAGGAAAGTCTGGGAGGAATTGGTGCTAAATAAAACAGTAGCAGGGGAGGACATGCTGAGTTACTGCTGGAGACGTCAGCATCATCCCCCACCGCAGCCGGAGACAGGCTATTTTTGGGTTAAAACTCATCTGTGGTGCTCTTACGGCTCACAGAGCTCAGCGGGTCTGAAAACAATAACGGCTCTATTTCACTGGAAGATATCGAGCACGTTTCATTTGTGAAATATTCTGCAAGGATGCAATTCTGCTTCCGACTCTTATTTCGGTTCCATCGTGATTTCTTTCAGTGGTTTGGAAGGCCCTCCTCGGTAAATACTGTATATACTAAACAAGAAATCTACACAGAAACATGTTTATTGTTACATAAACAGAACAGCTAAATTTACGTTTTCAAACACTCTCTCTATCTTTCACTGGTCAGGCAAACATATAGTCGTGGCCAGTCTCACACTATTGGCTGAGTCAGTGTTGCCGGTTTTGAATTTGATTGTGTGGGTCAAAATGGGTTTGGGCGGGTGGGCAAAGATATAGACTCCAAATAGTCAGTGGTTCATGAATTGGACTGCACTGGTCATGCCATATGTTTGTTGTTGCGTGCAGCCGTTGAGGACAACACAAAAGAAACATACATTAACTATTTATAGACTTTGTGGCACAGAATCACTCTTTCTCATCTCATTCAATTCTAACAAGCTAACATCTCTAAACATCATAACTGAAACACTACTGCTTTTGCCATGACACTGCCCTCAATATAAGTGCAGAAAACGCTGTAAGAGTATTTTAGCATGTCCACATCAATAAAAAGTCATGGCTGACTGACAGAGGCATGTTTTCAGAGACACAGGGTGAAGTAAAGAGGGAAACAAATGTGCTATATGTATGTTTTGATGTGTGGCAGCATCTTTTAATTGCCTAGGTGCAACAAACTCCCATCTCAGAGGAGAAGATAACGCCACCATTAGCTGCATATTTAATCACACACAGCATGTAAATTTTAGCTCATGCTTAGTGCTCAGCATTAAACTTAAACAGTTTAATGTTGTTTAACTTAAACAAAAATCTGCCACGAGCCAAGGTCTAGATGTGCGAGAGGACAACTCAAGACCCATGTGAGTCATTAAATATCATGCTAACTGCGTATATGATAAAAAAGTTATTGTTGTGAAACCAGTACCCCCCCCCCCCCCCATTTTGCTTTTTGCACTGCATCTTCCACAATGCCAAGCAAACTACGCTTGCTGTAATCTAATGCACTACATTACCCACACTCCTTTGGTCAGGCTCTATAAGTAGACCTCACTTCCTTCCAAGCTTTTAATTGAATGCACACCCAACCTTCGAATCCTTTTCAATGGATGCATTAATGACTTAAGACCATCCCGTCATGTGAAATGTTCAGCAAAGAGAGTGAGAGACTGGTGTTTGTCCCCTTTTCTAATCAGACATGCCACCATGCTTCTACTTTGGATACAATTAATATCAGATATCCAACAGTTATTTTGCTGAACATTCAATAAAATGGCTTATCTATCAAATAACCATGCGGCAATGCTTATTTTTGGATAATTCACATATTAATTAAAAATGCACCTGATTGACATTATACCTTCCTGCTCTAGCACTGGATATCTGTCTATCCATCCAACAAGTTTACTTCAAATCATATTTAACACGTGGATCAAATGAGGGAGACAAAAAGCACTTACGTAATTTGAGGCAAGATCTGGATGTAGGTAATCAATACCTGCAAGGTGATGGAAAAATGATACATTACTGGACGTTTAATGTTTACATTATTGCACATTATCAAGCTTTTAAGTGTTAATAACTGCTCTCTGGCAGACAGATTTCACGCACCGTCGTCCATGATGGCGATGGTCACACCTTTGCCGGTGAAGCCCATGTTCCAGGCTTCTGCCACATTGAGATCCAGCCCTGGGGTCCCGTCCGCTTGGCCTGTATTTATCTAATCAAACAACACCAAAGCGTCACACGAGCTGAGCATCCACCGCGTGGAAAATGAGATGTTATGAGGGAGGTGGCGCAGGAAGGAAAATAAATGTCACGCAGATATTACACTTCGCTGAAACCCTGCTGTGCGGCGTTTATAGCTGACAAACTAAATTAAAGACCGTTCTCTCTGGCAAAACAGACAGGGATGCCTGTCACGATAAGCCCTGGAGAAATAAGGAAGATATCAGCGTGATGTGATGCTGGCTCACGCACCAGTGTTGATGATGACAGCTATTGAGGAAAATGGTTTAAATGAAGAGTATCAGGGATCCTGGCTAATCCAATGCAATCGCTTCCAATGTTGAAGGTCAAATCAAATGAAGACATTATGAGCTGTAATTACTTACCAGATACCACTGCTTGGTGAAAAGCGGGTCACTCATGTTGACTTCAATGTTACTGATTTCTCTGTAACCCCTCTTTTGACGGCCAAAACCCTCCTGAAGAAACACATTTTTCACCTGAAAAACAAAGCAAAGGCAACTTTCATTGGATTTCAGCCTTGCTGACTCACACATCTGTGCTTAAATACCATGTTTCAGTCAACAAATACCATACTAAGCGTGCAGCAAAGTACAGTTGGAAGATGGCACACCTTTTATTCATTGATTTTTTGACTATTTTGTTTAAGGCAGTTGTAACTACTGAATATCATCATACCTCTACGGTTGAATGTTTACATTTTAAATTGCAAGTAAAGCATTGTCTAATTAAATATGCATTCATTTGCATACATTTTTTTTTGAGCAAAAAATTCATTAAGCAGGACCTACAGATCCCAGTCTAGTGGAAAAGCCTGCTGGGAACGCCAGCATCCAAAACACAACATCTGCTAGTGATCAGCCATGACGTCTCATCAGCCGAGCAAAGCACTGAGTGCAGGTTACTCATGGCTGGATGGCTGTCCTTTAAAGCAGCTTCACAGCATGACCTTTGACCTCAGCAGCAGCAGAAGCCCCTGAAGCTCATCACGGTAAACATGACGTCAGCCATTCCTCACAGACAACGACACTCTCACATTAGCATGTGTGCTCACTCCAGATAACAGATCAAAGTCTGCACTCGCATTCAAAGATGGCGGCACAAACCAAAATACTGCCATCAAACAAGAATTTTCATTTTCACAGCCATTTTGACTGTTCATTTACATTTTGATCTTGATTGCATCGCCAAGTGTAAACAGATTAGAGAACATTTTACTGCTCAAAACACTGATAGCCGACGACGCTTTGATTACTTCTGTGAGCAGATGGGATTCCCAACCTATTGTGAAACATACAGCATTCTGATTGGTCAATACCGCATTCCAGGTGCGTAAAAATATATAATACACAGTCACTCCTGCACAGCATCGCAGAGGCCAAATATAACCTTCGTTTACACACTGTATCTTCTAGCGTAAGGAAGAAACATGTTTTAACGTACTTCTATACTCATAACTAATGTGTAATAAAATAGTGTTTTAAAGCAAAAAAAATAAGGACACAAATTATGTAGTAGCATTTTATCATTTTTGCGACTCGTGTTGGAATAAATCTGTTCATTGAGCACAATATGCGGCAAATTATTGTAATTTCTATTTGTAATTTTATATCCATTAAAATATCATTACCAAAACAAAAACACTAACAATGAAATGCGTAAAGCTTCCTGTGAGATAGTAGATAACTCTCAGTCGTGCAAATGAACGGCAGCAGCTGGAGCCGCAGGAGAGGTCAGAGTTCTCTGACCCCATTGATCCAGTGTGAGAGTAAATCATGGATGAGGTCTCTCAGACTCATTCAGTCTGTTTGTCTCCTGTGTGTGATGTCTCTGCAGGTAAGGGTCATGCTAGGATACATAAAGCATCCTGGGCAAAATGGAAAACTGTGCCTATTTTGAATTGCAAAGCTTTAAAAGTAAGTAGGAGAATTTTAAACTTAATACGATGGGCCACAGGTAACCAATGCAAATCTGCTACAATTGGGGTTATATGGGCTAAACGCTTGATGCGGATGAAGATACAAGTGGCTCGGTTTTGAATATACTGTAATTCAGCAATGGAGGTAACAGGTAAGCCAATGAAAAGTGCATTACAATAATCGAGATGTGATGAAACAAAAGCATGGACGAGAGTTTCTGCATCTTTGACACTAATGAAAGAACAGAGCTGGACAAGTCATCGTAAACGAAAGAATGCTGACTTTGTGAGAGAGTTCATATGAGACAAATATGAAAAAAAGTCTAAGAAAACACCTAGATTATTGACGATACTAGATGGCGTGCTGAGCGTGCCAGTGATATATCACAGGTAAAGTCAGCGGGAACTTTGGTAGTGAAGGGGTTTGATTAATCATGATCTGTTTTATTCATATTAAAGGGGTGCTTGATTGCGATTTTACTTTTTTTACGTTAATTAGTTTGTTATGTTTGTGTTTTTGCTTATTGAGTATATGCAATGTTTTGTTGGTGTGAGTTCAATGCAAATGGAGATATTGTCTTTTAAAATGATGGCAGTTTAATGCCTACAAAAACGGCTCGCAGGGACTACAACGAGCTACTTCCTGGGTTTGTGACATCACATTGGATAACATTGGACTGCTTTAGAGAAGAGGAAGAGTTGTTGCCATGCCGTCAAAACTAGGGGTGCACCAAAAATATATATATATTCATATCAATGATTGCGATTCTGTCTTCTAACAATAATGGATTCACAAATTTCAAAATCAGTGTTCTAAAGCAGCAGTTCTCAATCCTGTTCCTCACATCGCCCTGCTCTGCATCGCTCTCTCACCTGATCATCAGCTCGTCAGCTCCATCAATGAACCGTGTTCCAATTATACACTTTATGTGTATAGACAGACAGATATTTTTCACATAGCTAAACATTGACACGTATGCGGTTGCCATTGTGAGCAATAATTGCTGGCAAACACTTCTTACTGTTACAAAAATGCTACAACGCAATCATGTATTCTGCTGTTTTAAAGCTTTAATCAGGATAAAACAGTATATTAAAAGCAAACATAAACAATAGCATTTACAAATAACAGCGTATCTAAAAGAATGAGACAACAGAAAACAAAACACATACCACTAAGAGCCGTGCTTGCGCAGGTTCTGCGCGATCCTCTTCACTAATATCCTCTGTGTCTCAATCGGGCTCAAACTGATGAGCATTATAGAGGACGTCATTGTTTACAATACAACCTGAGTGCATTCTGAGGGGAGGGGCGGGGCATTTAGATGCACACTACAGGCATTTTAGCCAATCACAACACACTGGACCAGCTAACCAATCAGAGCCCATCGCCTATTTCTGAGGGAGGGGCTTCATAAAAACAGAAACTCATCAGCGCGTTTATAGAAGGGACAGAGCAGTGCAGAATAAAGGTAAATTATGTGAAAAATAATGTGGTTTAAAAAAAAAAAAAAAAAAAAAAAAAAACAATGAAACATTACCATGTTAAACTGCACCTCATAAACATAATCAAGCCTAAAAAAAAAACCCACCACCCCTTTAAGTTTCAGAAAATGAAAGTTGTGTACAGTTGTGTACATGAGGGTTTTATCTAACATCTAATGTTGTTAAATGAATGTTTATTGCATTATTTCAGTATCATGTGTGCTACCGTGATGGTGTTTAGTGTTTGTGTACACCTTCTATATGTTAGTGTTTACTTTCTCAGCCCGTGGAAGAGCTGTTTGTGATGAGCTTTGATAAGTTTCTCATTACCACCTGATGTTGATGGTTTTCAGTGTATAAAACAGATATTAGGCCTTTAATAGGTTGGTATATTAACATTATATTAGTTAATGAAGTAAGTTTTTTACTGTGAAAGTTTGTAAAACCTCAAATTTTAACACATCAAGTTAAACTAAATAAAAATTTAAAAGGTTGCCTAGGAAACTAGCTGAAATAAAATATAAAAAAATAAAATATAAAAGACTTATTTATTTCAGCTAGTTTCCTAGGCAACCTTTTAAATGAAATAAAATATAGCTGAAATAAAATATAAAAAAATAAAATATAAAAGACTTATTTATTTCAGCTAACATTTATTGTGAGTAACAAAACTGGTTTTAATGGTTTTAGTTTTTAGTTTTTAATAACCCTGGTACAAACCAGTTTTCTTCAATCTATAGGAGAAATATGTATCATGATATATACAGTATTACCGTGAAACAAAAAAAAAAAAAAAAAAAATGACTAACTTGTGAAATGAGATTCTGGTCATTGTGCAAACGTCTATCTGAATCAGATCATGTGCTTCTTTCTGCAAAAGAGGGAAATCTAGCTCCGCCAGGCACTGGGTTCAAGGACATGATAATTGAGTTGTAAGAATTTGAGCTGAAAGGAGGGAAAGTGACAGGTACAAGTGCTGTTCTCTGGATTAAATTGGCTTCATAGGTTTTTGGGTCGGTTATGTCTATTGTAAAGATTCACATCATTTGCAGAACCATTTCTACACTACCTTATATCAGTACTGAAGGACACATGGCTTTTCATTTAGCAATTCTGCAATCAGTCGCATTGTGTTATATAGTTATATAGCTATAGTTATTTATAGTGAATACTATAGTGTTCTTGAACCATACTGTAGTAAAGTACTTAATTCATTTGTTGTGATAATTCTATAGTTGCTGTGGTAAAATAACAACTATAGTAATATAAACAAATTACTTTACCCAATACTGTACTAAGTTTTCTACAACTATAGGGTATATTATACTACAATACACTACAATTTACTGTAGTAAAAACTGAAGTATACAACAGTATTTATTACAATGTATCAGTTCGTTATAGTTCATACTATGCTGTAGCATTCATTAACAAAGTGTTGCAAATACTACAATATATACAGAATAATACACTTTCCTATAGTATGGTTCAAAAACACCTATAAGTTACTATACTATAAATTACTATAGTATTTTTTCATGTGGTTTATAATTAAAGTTGAAGAAATTAAGTACCAGATTCACATTGCATAAAGGGAATACAAGCGCTTCCAAGATAGCAACAGTAAGTGCATAAAAGTCTTCAATAATTTTGCCCATAAAGTTCTCAAAAGCACCATCTTATTTTAAGTGTTATTTAAAGTGCCTTTAAAGGTAAAGTACAGGTGTAACTCTCGTGTATTAAACCAAAACCCCGAGCAAAGTGAAGAGCCAATGGCTTACCTCTAAATGAGATTGAAGAAAATGTTATGGCATTAAAAATGACCCTCGACACACATTTCTGCACTTACTGTGCACAGTTCAGTAGTGCATCATCTGTATAGTCCTTCAATACATTTTAAGAACGTGATTCAGAAATATGGAAGTAAAACAGATCGTGGACAGTCACGTTGACTTCAGGGAGACGTTCAGCAGCATAATGAAGAACGCCGTTACGGGACAGAAGGGGAGAGACTGTCCAAATGAAGAGCAAAGCAAACATTAGCAGAGTCTCAGTGTAAACAGCCAGAGAGGAGCGTGTGAATGAGCAGAGCACAAAAACAAGAAACCGATCAATACGCCGCGCTCTGTGACAACACTTGAGCTGAGATGACTGTGGCGATGGAGAAACCTCCCCTTCATCCGTAAGCACTGATTCTGAAGGGTCTTCCGGGGTCAAACCGAAGGCTGTTTGTGTGAGTATGAACGAGCGTCTGAAGCTGTTGAGGTAAAGCACTGCTTCTACTTCTCCAGGATTTGCTTCCTGGAGAACCAACATTTATCAAAGTGAAACAAAAATGTTCTTAAAGTCAAACATTGGAATTTAATCATTTCAGACTGAAATGCACATAGGCTCGAAGATTGTTGCAACAAAGCATCGCAAATCACATGCCACGAACAAACCTACACAAGTGTTTTTTCCCTTTGTATCTGAACCTGTGCTGAATATAGTTTGGCTCATCTTTTCCTGTACTTTGTGTGGTTTTGTTCATGGCTGAGTACAGATGAGTACATGAGTTTTTGAGTCAAATTGTTGTGTTTGAATGAACACACAGTGAGTTATACTTTACTATTATTTGCATTTGCCATGTTTTTTTTTTCCTGCTGTCCATGACCCGATGTCCATTTGAAGGTTTTAGTGAGAACCGGCGAGCCAAAGCACATCACAGTCTGTTAATGAGATTCCCGTGCCGTTTGTCGAGATGATGAATGGATTGAATGTGATAGGTCTGACACTTCTGAATTTATTACCCTGGTCGCTGGAACAGCCTTTAATTGAATCCAAACTCAGATCGGGGAAGTTATCAGACATCACTCGTACAATCGATGGAATAATGGTATTTTTTACATGCATGTATAATTATAGAAGCATTAGTTATTTGGAGACCATTTTCTATCTTGTTGAACACTGATTTTATGACATTTCGCTCCCATGACGTGATGTATTTTGGGGGATGATAATGCAGGGCCGGACTTGATTTTATCCCTCAGGAAATGAGCAGTAATCTGGGCTTTAGTCAGGTAGCTGGAGGCGGTGCTTGATTTCATCCACAAATTCCTGATAATGCCTTTTTTTCCTCATTTAACATGTCAGATTATGCATATTGTAAGAAGAAAAGGTTTTTACAGATTAAACAAAAGTTTACAGATATTTCCTTTCATTCTAAAGCACAACACAATGCATAATTCATAATACAGGTAAGACACCTGTGAAAAATCAATATGGAATATTCCTTCATATTAACACTGTACACTGGGTCCTCTGACGGACTTCTTTTAAAATGACTACGTTTATGTGAATCAGTCAACTAGTCATCACAACTTCATTTAATGCATCCTGATGTTTTGAAGATCTGTGCAAATGATGCTCAGTATGTCGATGAAAGAGGGCTTTGATGGATTGGAAACATTTTGTTCCGCCGGATGAGTTAACACACTCGGCCCTGATGAACGGACTAATAAATAATTCAGCTCTTCAAGCCCGACTGAAGACCACAACTGAACATTAATAGCTGTTTCGTTATTAAAAGTGCAGAAAGTGAACAGAGCCTCTCATGTGAGTGCAAATCGCTGCTGTAGCCACTCACAGGATTATGGAGGTTGATTATAGGCTTAAATCTTACCGACTGAAATCTTCCCATTTTCTGTCCCGAAAATCCATCTATGGTTCATTTATTTTTATGAACAAGTAGTCTGAGCTCTAGACAGATCGGAAACCAGAACTGTGTTTAAGTGTAGTGGGGGACTTCCAGGAGCACAGCTGTGTACATGGATTTCATTATTTGTGTCTGTGAAATAACCAGCACTTATTGGTTCCAGTCTATACACTTTTTTTCAGTTTGTGAACATCTTAACATAAAAACAAAGCAAACACATCTCCTCCTGTCAGAGATGGCAGCTGTTGGTAAGAATATGCAGGACCCGATTTATGTCCCAAAATTAAATACTTTGATCAACTTTTTTGAGCTCTATTCATCTTTTCTGATGTGAATACATACATTATGCAAATCGTATGCTGTACATTTAATAATGTAAAAGAGGCCGTGCTGTATGTGAGATTGTCATAAATAATAATGTAAGCTCATTCAAACTGCATAGTGTCATAACACCTGACAGAATACCACTCAAGATAATCCACTCAAAATACCATCAAGCCAAGCTACGAGACAGAGTTCTGTGACTAACATGTTAGCCTTAAACTTGTACAAGCAGCAGCTCTGGCATCAGATGCGCCTGGGCTAGTTTCTATGGGAACAAACACACGTGGGGTTCTGGTCTTACCCGGTGATCCTCCGCCAGGCGCCGGTGCTGCTGCAGGCTGCGTTTCCTCCTGGTTTTAGGGACTTCCCGCGGGTAGAAATGAAAAAGTCCTTCGCCAAAAGGAAGCTGCAATTAAACAGACCTGCATTAGAATAGCAGTTTTGCCTCTTAAGAAGTGTGGAATATGATTATGGAAACCCAACAGAGGCATGTTTTCCCAAGTATGACTGATAATGTTTTTGAAGGTCAAAAAAGGCTATATGTCAATATTTCATCCCGCTGTGAATTCATAAACTTAAGGGAACTCTTTAATGTACTAAAACACTCCTCAGCATGAAAATGTGTCCAAAGAACATGCTGAAATTGTTTGTGTACGCAAATATTCAAGTGTACACTGTAAAAAAATTAATCCTGGGTCTTGTCATTTTCATTAAAATAAATATGGTGTATATTTTATTAAAGAAATTGTGTTTCAGCGTTGTATAGAAAATATTTCACTAATAAAACCAAGAGGTATGTTTTCCGAATCTTTGAGGCTTGAATTGGGAACCTGATCAAACTGCTCCATTATGCAGTTTAATTTTGGCAGTGATTGTTAGTTCCCAGCATGCATTGCATATAGCTGGATATGGAGAGTGAATATTGAAATTAAGTGCTATTTTATGTTTTTGAGTGAGTATTATGTGTAATATTGTTATCATAATTTCATATCATAAGCAGATAGCTTATACATTAAACACAGATAACACATTTTTTTTACAGTGTAATATAAGATTAAAGCTAAGTATTTATGGGTCAAAATACTTATACCCCCTAGAGATGATCATTTTGATGTGTATTACATGATTAACTGACATGGTTTGAATATTAGACAAGAACATCATCGGCTCTACAAAACCTGGTCTGAAACCAACTAAATATAATACATTGTATTCAAACTTCAAAACCATCAGTTCATATATTTGAAGTTAATAAAGTCCAAGATTAAGCGAGCAGATATTGTACTACACTATAATACATTACATAACTTGAAATACTGAAGTAGAAATAGTGCAGTCTGAGTGCAGAGTATACCACAAATCAAATCATCCACTTACATCCTTCTGAATGTAAAATCAGCTCTGAATGACTGAAACCATTACATATTAACCATATTTTGGCAGCTGTATTGTATTTTTCATCTTGCTGTAGATTAAACTATAATTGTAGTTTCTATAAAGTATTAGCTCTTTTCATTGACCTTTTGGTTTTATATAGGCTATTTTCATTTATTCCTAATTATTCCTCTACTTCAGGAGGACAAAGTCATTTCACCACCAGGCTGTCATTGTAAATGTGCAATGGTAAAGAAAAGAAGAATCCCTGAATAAAAGGCACTGACAGTGAATTGTGATTGAGGAACTGAAGTCACATAATGCGAGCGAAACGCTGCAGACTGTCCAGTACAGCTAACAGAGCTCAGTGTTTATTAAGGTGAGTCTTAATTGAGCAAAGAAAGCAGAGAATTGCATAAATCAAGGGAAGCGCACTGGCTCAGACAGAGCGGGTGTGAATTAGGAGAACAAAATCCCTCTCAAAAAACCAACACATGCATTAAGCCATGATACTGGGTCAGGCTCTGTTCCACTCCAGTGAGAGCTGCAGCAGACATGCTTTGACATGTGACGAGGCTGATTTGTTCAGGCTAATCAAGTCCTCTGTTCGATGATAAACAGCCCTTCATGAGATGGAATAAATAAACACTGCGATGTTTACTATCTGCTCACAACACTTATGCAACCGAAAAGAATAATATTCTGCTATTTTCTGCAGTACTGAGGGGCTAATGTTTTGTTTTTATATTTCTACTGCACTCCAAACAAGAAACTGAGATTCATTTGTGTTGACTTTTAAACATGCACATCCTAATAATAGCCAACTGTTTTCATAAATTACCAGAATATCTGTAGATCTCCAATCTCTAGTTCCACACTAGTCAAATCATCTTACAGCACGACATTTTTTGGATTCTTATGAGATCAAAATCCCACTGGTTTTCACATTTATTATTATAATAATAATGATTTTATTTGTAAGTGTTCTTATTCATCCCTGAAGGATTTGGCAGTTCTAGTATTGGATCCTGTACACTTTCCTTTAAGATTTCTGTAGGAAAGCCTAATGATCCATATGACCATTAAAAAACAATAAATTAGGCATGGCTTTTAAATTGATGTACTGTAACATAGGAACAATTTTATTCGCCAGGCTTTTAACTTCTGAGCTTGCATTTTGCTGAAAGAACGCAGCACTTCAATCGAGTTGTTTTTTTTATTTAATTTTTTTCGTCCACAAGAGAACACCTTGTACTCAGTTTTTCATGCGTGATTGCATAATTATAAATGTCTAAAAACAAACATGCATGCATGCATCAAAGTGGCACAGTCTGCTGTGCGCACTGCTATACCTTCCTTGCGCTCCCAAAGCCGTGCTCCAGGGCAAGTTGATGAGCATCTTCGTTCGTCCCCTCGTGCAGCTGGACCAGAAAATGATCGCTGAAGATGAGCTCCTCGCCCGCTGCAGCTATGAGCACCAGAGCACTGAGCAGGATGAGAGCCAGCGCTGTCCCATCTCTCCAGAATCCCAGCATCGTGGTGTCCTCGCCGCGCTGTTAGTGAGTGAACGCTGTCGAACGCAGATGAACGCTGGAGCTCTTCAGCAGGGCTCGTCAGGACGCATCTCCTCAGTCATCGGTGGATGAGGCGAGGGCAGTCGGAGCGTGTTTGTGTGTGGGACCCAATCTGCATGTTCTGCCTCCTTTTAATCTATAATTCATCGGCTCTTTTGCATGTGACGTTCCACGGAAAGATGCCCAATAAGCTGAAGCGGGTGTGGCTGATCGCCTCTCTCCCTCCCTCGGTAGTGTGCATGAAGTAGTGTAGCCTACTTCAGCACCCTGGAGAATTCCTCCATCCTCTCTGGTGCGCGCGATTATTATTATTACTCGTCCTCAGTCTATAAAGCGCTTATTAGCTCGTTTCACAGTACAAAAGTGTGTGCTTCCAGACTGAAGAAATTGTAGTTTCGTGATGGATTTGTTTCTCAATTTGCTGCGTTACCTTCGTTAGTCTATGATCATCATTTATAACTAGCTACACACTTAAAATAGCTCCAGTCCAAACTTCCCATTCCAAAAATATGCTACTTTTCTCATTACATTTAAGTCAAACCGTCCAGTTAAAAATAATAATAATAAACGTTTTTTCTATTAAGTTAATGTTAGAAAATAAAAAAATAAAAATCAATTTTGTAAACACTTGTTCTCTGAACCATCTGAAACCATACGTAACGTTTGAAAAGCATAGGCTAAAATGCAACTAAAATGTTTCAGGAAAAATTCAATGAACAATGTATATTTAATGATTGTGTGCTAACATTTTGATAACTTTTTTAAAGACCATATACTCTGAGCGAACGTTTGTTCTTAGCTTTGAGAAACATTTGCCAGAACGAGCACATTCCCTGTTAGCTGAGACCCAGCTATGTATGGATCTCATGTGTCTCCTGATAATGTGCCATATTTGATCTGAGGGTAACAGACATCCCACCTCTCCCAATAATTCCAGGAGTATCCCACATACAGTATTGTATGCAATATCCTGGCAATGGAGCGTGTGAGAGAGAATCCCTGTTTCTACCTGGTTTTAAGATGTGTTTTTGGTGATCTGATTACAAATCTTAAGACAAGACACATTAGAGGTTTTTCAAATGTGTCTCCTGTGACCGCTTGCATTCAGATTTCCTATTATTTTGTCACACTACACTACAGGGGGTTGTTTGTGCATCTATTTCATCTCCTGAAATCATTTCTGCAGAGGGGGATGTCTGTAAAATAATGTGTAGTGTAACATTGATTCCATTGCAAGCTGGATTATTGTGTAACCACTGCATATCCTTACAAACTGAGGGACTAGTAGCCTATACAGCCAGTCAGGAAATTCAACTACTAATTCAATATTAGCTGAACCTATACTATATATCAAATAAGTGTGCCATTACCAGGCACTTTGTAATGAGTGGTAGTTGCATCCTTACTGTCACACTCCAGTGCTTTCTTAATGTGTATTATACGACTGTCTCAAAACCTAGTCTGCAGTCTATGGAGGAGTAGGCAGCAGAAATAAAAAATAAAAATGGAAAAGGGGCTCTTCCAAACAGTGGCATAAATAAACAAATAAACAGTGGTCTGTTAAAATCAGTGTAATGTCTTCATAAATGTATTTTGGGCAGGGGAGCAAGTTATTAGCCTACATTTTGACAAAAGATTTCCAAGAAGCATGTGTTTTCTTTGGAATGATGCGCACAGATGAATTATGAATAATTACTAGGAACGTGCTCATGTTGACATAATGCCGGTAGCCTATATGCTGGTTTGTCTTCTTTGTTACATGCAAATACAAACACTCCTTCATTCAGAGCAAATGAAGGCAATGAGGGGCCAAACCTCCATCATCCTCGCTGACTGACTCCACTGTTATTTATTCAGCGTCGAAGGCCATAACTAACACCAATTAGAACCCAAACACAAGGTCAGGGAGGGATGCGTGTACAAACAGATGTTGTTTACTGAGCTGTCATCTGCTGCTCATCTGAACACTACGGTGTGCATAAGAGAGTGCTACAGACGAGAGATGACTCGTCTTCTGTGGGCTGCATGTCATTTCAATAGTCATTCTTTATTGGGGTTTCTATTCTAAGTGACCTTTTGTGTCTGCGGCTCTGAATGGGCTCTGGTGTGAAGATCAGCGTGTGTTCGGCCTCGTGCTGGAGGACGACTGTCGAGCAGAAGGTCTGTGATGAGGTAGTGATGACGATATTGCCTTTATTTGTTTTCTATGTTTTAATTATTTGTCCAAACACACAATTTGAGTACATATTTGAGTGTTGTTTTTTTTTTTTTTTTTTTTTTGGCAATGTCAATTATTTTTATTTATTTATTTATTTATTTATCTAGTTTGGGAAATTATCCTAAAACTATAAAAGACAGGAATGTATGAAAACCAACAATGCTTAACAGAAATATTCATTTATATATATTTGCATTATGTATTCACTGGTCATGAATTAGCATTTTTCACAATTTTAATTTTTATATATTTTCTTTGTGTTTTGTATGGTAATTGGTTAGTTTTTTTCACATTTAAAATGTTAAAACAATTCTGGGAGATTAGTTTAAATATTGGGCAATTTTTTGGGGAACCATGAAATTGCTAATCAGGAACCCAACAGGAAAGAAATAAGACATTGTCAAGCTTGCACATTAGGAGGAAGGAAAGCTTTGCCTCTTACTATTGATTTAATTTGTTATGTGTTTGAAGTTTTCATGGTGATTAAAAATGGTGCAAAAACAAAAACAACAACTTTTCCTTACAAATAGACAAATTTTTGCAACAATTTAAGATGCTCAGACAAGGTGCTCAATCAAAGCTCATCTTTCACAGATGAATAGTTTTTGCTTGCAATGTCAAATAATATCTACTCGTGCTAATATGACACAAAGATTGAACACCGTTTTCATGCAGTGCAATCTTTTTAGTGACTTTATTGTCTCAGAATCAACATATGTGTTGTGCATGAATGTGAAAGTGGTCTCATACCTGCCTGTTTATTGATTGTTTAGTGCATGAGGAGTCTTTCTGCTAATGATCCCATCTCATTCACATTCTCACTGCATATACTCCAGTTCATTACCGCTGCTCCAGATATTATGTTGGTAAATCATGCATGTGTCCTCACATTACAACAACAGTAGGAGCGACTACGACTGTAAATCACTCTGGAAGGCGGAGCTGTAATCTTGATGAGCGTGTTTGAATGCAATTGAACAAATCCTCACACACCAGCAATTTACAGCAGAGAGAGAATCATCTGTACTGTTTGAGCTCCTCTGTCTTTGTTTATGAAGAGTGAAAAAATAGGGCTATCTGCAGAAATTCTGTTTAATAATCCATTAATAATCCAGCATGAGAACTCAAAAAAGCCATGCATATTTAATTGTAATAATATAAAAATTATTAATAAAAAAAAAAATGCTCACCCTCAGGCCATCCTGAGTTTGTTTCTTCATCCGATTTGTAGAAATGCAGCATTGCATCAGTGTCTCAGCAATGGATGCTCTGCAGTGAATAGGTGCCGTCAGAATGAGAGTCCAAACAGCTGCTAAAAACATCACAATAATGATAACAGGATGTGCTTTCTCTGTCTCTGTAAACTGGAGCGCAGAACAAAACTTAAGCACTGCAAAACCATAAGAAATATATCTACAGAAAGCTTGAAATGTCTACTTTAAAATGAACCAATTCAAATGGAAAACAGAAACTCTGATTATGTAATCCGCATAAGGAACATCTCTCTCTAGAGGCATGTAACTTTACTGCAGAGCTGCGAGTCAGCGTTGTTAACTTCCTCTCTGCATCTGATACACTGACTGAAAAAACACCAGTTTATTAATGAACTATTAATATATCTACTTGCTATTTTTCCCCAACACATAGCCATTGCTTTTGCCGGTGTTTTGTGGCAAGCTTTACTTGAGCGTGCATTGGCTATATTAAAGCCTCATTATGGTTTAGTTCCCCACTCCCCGTATATGTTTAATTAAATTAATATAAATGTGCAATTAAGTCCCTGTTTAGTTGACTACTAGAATCTTTAGTCGGGGGCAGTACTAGACTTGTCACAAAATATAAACAATATTGCCATGCATAAACAAAAATTATAACCTTTTAATTGCCCTTAAGTAGATTTCAAGTAAAATCCTTTAAGTAAATTATAGTTTATTTTATTCTGTTGATTTCTGGTTGATATTGACATGGCACTGACAGTGGAAAGCCTGGGAAAGCTTGCAAACAGCTGCAGGAATCAGTCATGATCACAAGAAACTGCTGCGGTCTGACAGATCTGGAAGTGAAGCGGAAGAGCACTGACCTTTCACTCTATCAGACTCATTCACCTGCTCACTCTGACCTTCTGAACATAACAACATATTGATCTGATGGTTTCACTGAGCAGTCTTCGTCCTACAGAGCCTAGTATCTTTGCTTTTATATAAATCTTTCCTCAGCCAAAGACGCCCAGTGTCAGATGTACAGCAACATCGCCAAACAGCATCTAAATAAAAACTCATGAAAAGCATAATCACTGTGTGTTGCCTGGGAAACAATCATGACTTTAACGTCTGGAAAGACTGAGGCTTGTATTTTCTCCTGCGGTTCCATAGACTTCTTTCTTTGACTCTGAATGGTAGATTAAAGGGATACTCCACCCCAAAATGAAAATTTTGTCATTATTCACTTACCCCCATGTCGTTCCAAACCCTTTAAAGCTTAGTTCGTATTCGGAACACAATTTAAGATATTTTGGATGAAAACCGGGAGGCCTGTGACTGTCCCATAGACTGCCAAGTAAATAACAGTGTAATGCAACACTGTGATGCACGATTTTTTTTTCTTCTTTTTCAAATATTCATGAGAAACTCTATTTGAAAATGTATAGGAACATATGAGAATTAGCAATATCAACAGGATTTTACTCTTTGAACTTATATCTCATGACTGCTCGAAAAAAGTCACATTTATTAAACCTGCATATTCTTTTTTCCTAACAAAACAGCCAAATGTTACTCTGGAATGTTTTCAAATTTTTAGATTTTAATTTTTTTTGATTTTATTTGGGAAATTTCATGGTATTTAATGGTATGAATGATTTTGAATTTTTGTGATTGCAGTGTAGGTGGCAGTAAAAATAGGGTGAGTAAAAATTCTCCACTTGTCTGTCTGTAGTATTTTATTTTATTTATTTATATTTATTTATTTATTTTGCATATTCATGTTTACCATCAAAAGTCAGTGCTAAAAGTATTTGTGAGATATGGAAAATACAGTACAAAAGTATTCCTGAGATAAAAAGAATAAAGCAAAATAGAGTGGGGGGGGGGGTGGTTGGGGGGGGGGGTATTTTTTTCTTTCTTTCATACAATGCACAAAAATCTCACAGAAATACTTAAAAATGAAACAATTGATGTTTATTTGGTCTTAACCCATTTCTTGTTCTAGTACTAAAAATGTAGCTCTTCCAGGTCAAACTAAATGTAATGGGAGGGTTACAAGTGGAGCTAAAGAAGATCCAATTATTCCTTGTTCTTGAAAATCAAAAGCTCAGTATAATCATGCAGTTATTCTGTGTTCATCCACCGCACAGTTAACATTGTATGTCTTTTCTAACAGCACAGCTGTCAGTCAGCGTTGCGTGGCTCCTCTGGGTTTGGTACCTGGAGCATATCACCTCCAGAAGACTGCAGAAGACCTGTTCAACTGAGTTTGTGACGGCAGACGTGACTGACGATTTGTCATGTGACACAACACTGGCTGAGGTAGATTAAATTAAATCCATCCGTCTCGCTTCCCTCTCTCAGGAAACTAAATTGTCCTACCACCATGCCAAAGCTATTTATATTTTCCTCTTGTGTTTTGTGATGGGATGACAGATGAGTCTCTCGCATTGCTAAGTCAGTGATTTGCTGCGTGTTTAGGGCACATTCTGTGTTGTCTGGGTGTGAGGACACTCACACGTCTCTAAAATATATCACGCCTGCCTGGACTGAAACAACAGCATTATGAATTCAGCCGCCGAACATACTGCTGCTCTCCATGTGTCACGTCTGTACCACATGACAACTGTGACATCTGTATTAATATATAATATTTATTTCATGTTAAGTATGATACAAATACATTTACATATTTATGTACTTAATAAAAAATACCCTGCAATTGTACTTTTAGTACACTAAACTGGTATACTTCAAGTCTGCTAAATTGGAGCGACTAATTTTCTACTTAATGTACTTAAATTGTGCAGAAGTAGTGCTGAAGTCCAACTAAAGATATACTGAAGTGGATCTATTGCAGTATACTTCAGGTACACTTTAAATATCTTGCATTTAAAGACTGGTATTATTCAAAGATCATACAATCCTCATCAATAGTGACATTAAAACACAATTTAGGCTTAATATTAATAATATAAAAGTAGTGCTCCAAATAAAGTTGAATTACAATTATATATATATATATATATATATATATATATATATATATATATATATATATATATATATATATATATATATATATATATATATATATATATATCAGTAGGTCTCGAGTGATATGTCAGTAAACATGTTAATACTGTAGATTTGAACTAGCCTATACTTAACATAAAATAAATGTATTTTAAATATGTTGCTTTTTTCTAGAGGCTATGCCTCCGAAGTGCACACACAGCTAGGTGCTTTCATTCAAGCACGTGGCATTTTCAGTTGTCTAGAAATGTTTTGGTGCACACATGGCCTTAAAATTGAAATAAACACAAAATATTGTTTTACTTGAAAATAAGCTTTAATGTTTAAATTGTGTTAGCCTTCAGTTACGAAGTATATTTCAGTTGATTAGTTTGATAAACTAATTTAAATAAATATAGTTGTGTACAAGAAAGAAAGAAAGAAAGAAAGAAAGAAAGAAAGAAAAGGAAAAAATCCAAGAAAAGAGTCCCGTTGTTTTTCTTGGCATAGCTCTGTGTGTGAATTTAGGATAATTGATGAAAAGGAAACAGAAATGGTGAGTAATGAATAATCAGACTAATTCCCAGCATGCACTTGTTTTCTTTAGCACTTGTGGCTCGAAAGAATGAACTGCTGATGGACAGAGAGGGACGTGTGTGATTCAGAGTCAGCTGGAGTTTCACAGGAAACAATATTTTAGGGAAATAAAAGTTATACTAATCAAAGAACATTGTTTTGAAAAACAAGGCAATCAGAATAAAGCTTTTTAAAACAACCAAGATTATAAAAACTGTAGACTGGGGAGAGTGGGGGGATGGATCCTAGACACAGTGTTGCCTTTGGCCCCTTTAATTGTTTCAGTATTTCCTTGTTTTAGGTTTTGAGTTTGAAAAACATCAGTGTGTCAGTGCAGTGCTGCAGCACGGCTGGATCGACTCAAAGGCGAAGCGTCCTTCCAGCTCCATCTGTGTTGTACACGGATGAAAGAATACGACACATTAGGGCCGCTCTGTGAAAATGACTCCTAAAAGTAGGTAATATGTGAGCACAGGGACAGGCTCACTCCGTCAAGATCAAGCTGACATCTGAAATTATGCTCCAGGAAAATAATCTCATCCAGCAGTCAGATTAAAACAGGACAAAACAAAACTGTAATATCCTGTTAGGTGCATGATAAGATGCTTGCCAAAATAACAGCACCTTAATATAACAGCACCCAAGGCTCCACTCACATGCAGAACCATTTCAATAAATCCTGTTTACTCATGTTTACAGAAATGGAGTCACAAATAAAGTCTATGGGGCAAGGCATTTCAGAAATACTGTAAAAAAAAAAAAAAAAAAAAAAAAAAAGATTTTTATAAGTTATGAGTAAAACAAAGATTATTGGGGTAGGTATTACAAGAAAATACACTTTCAGTATTTCTACTTCTAAACTTTTCCAATGAGTTACTTGCTGGTTCTTTGTAATTATTTGTGAAATTTACTAGCAATATAGTGAAAATGTTTTTTTTTTATTTTTATTTTTTTCAGTGATGGATCTGTATTGGAAATATTCTTATTAAAAATATAGATTTTATTTTTTTATATATACATGTTATGTTAGGGCTGAGCAATATTGCCTAAAAATGACATCTCTGTATTTTTTTGGCTGAATTGCAATATACAGTATCTCAAGATTTTGGACACTTTTTTCTATTTGGATGAAAATTTTTTTTTTTTTTTATTTAGGTTATTTTTATTGTATTTATTCTAAAATGTTATTTTACATCCTGCCAAATGTTGTCCAAAGAAACAATGTTTATAGTAAAGGCATATAGTGAATGTAACCAGGTTATGCTATATATTATGTTCAAAAAGGTAAAAATGTTAAAAATCATATTACATTCTAACATTGTAACATTTTAATCTAAAAATAAAAATAATGCTTTTTAAAGCAGAAGTAAAATTCACTAAAATTGATTTCACAATACTGCAAAAATGATTTTTGTTTGTTTTGTTTTCATTATTCATCATAAACATCACTTATATTATGCACAGAATTCAAGGCACATTTACTTCTATAGCACTTTATGATGCAGATTGATTCAAAGCAGCTTCACAGTAGCTAATAAACAGGAAAATAGCTTAAATTAATGTATTCTCTTTTTTTTCAGTTATGAAACAAATTTCAGCTGCAAAGCAGCTCCAATAAGGCAACAGAGCCTTTATTCAACTCAGTTTAATTCAGTCTTGATACAGTTTAATTCAATAGCATGGTCAACGTTTCATCAATTATAAAAACTTAAATCAGAAGACAGCAGTGTCATTATTGAGCTCAATTCAGTTCAGTTCAATAGGGTCAATGTTACAAGGTTCATCAATTATGAAACATGTTTCCCGATTTGATCATTTGCTTGTGTTACTGAAAACAAGACGATGAACTAATGCTCAGGTTAATGAGAGAAATCAACTACAAAGTCAGACATCTGACCTGCGGTTTGGGTCAGAGCCAATGATGATCATCTTCACTGCAGCACTACAAATCACCAGAGCCATGTGTGTGTGCGTGTGTTTGTGTTTGTGAAGGGCTGATGTTCTTTTCCACCTCCAAATTACATTAGCAGACACGGTAATGGTGCCTCACTGTTCTCTGTCTGCTCGCGGTACTCACGCTATCACAGAGGCAACACCTGACCAGCACAAGAACACACTCCATTAGAAAAGCAAACAGGGTCTTTACAGACAACCCAAGGCGCAAAGCTTAAGTAGGTTTCCACTTTTCCTCAGCGCTGTACACAGACTCTGATGTTTGCTCAGCCGCCACTGATAAGCCTGTTTATGAAACAATGGACAAAATGAACCGAGCAAGGAACGGAAAGCATGCTATTACAGAAGTTATAACACAATAATGTTTGCAAGCACATTTGCAGCACCGATCATATGAACACCTTTGTACAGATTTCCAAAGATGCTCTGGATGATTGTCAATTCATGCTGGATGACATGATCATCAGGTTTTATGCAAACCTGTGGAGTTCATGCCGGCTTGACATTCAGGCCTGCAGCTCTGTGAAGAAGCAACAGTGACACTGAGGCTTGCTGACAGCACAAGCTCTTAGCAGAGAGGTGTGAGGCGGTAAAACGAGCCCTGTCAGATTAAAACATCTCCACGTGGAGGGATGATGTCCCTGTTCAACCCCAGCCAAGTTAACGTAGCATACATGTGCATACATAAACTATATGCAGAGTTTAGCAAATGTAGAAGGTCATTCGGATATGCAGATGCATGCTTTGCATAATGTATATACTATATATGAAAGAAATTGTGAGAGTTGCCTGTTCTTCCTATACTTGTGCCATTCTTTTCTTTTATAAAGGTTTCTAGTTTGTGGTCTGTTCAGCTGCTGTTGTTTGTTGCTTTTGTTTTCGTGCCCAGTTTAGCTCCTCGTGTTCTTTTATATTTATACCCTTTGGTTTTTCAGTACTTTGTCTGTTCTTGTTTCTTTCTACATTTAAATGGACTGCCTCATGTTTGCTTTCCTCTTGTCTCTAGTATTCCTCATGTTGTGGTTTTGTTTGAAGTTTTAGCTTTATTACTCATTCAGCTTTAGTTAGTGTGTAATGTTGCTGTTTGAGCATAAATAAAAAAAAGATCTGCAAGGTTACAAAGCTCCAAGTCCACTGCAAAAGACTGTTTTCTATTTATCAGAAAACACATCTAATGAAGAAAAGTCAGTCTAATGAGTGTTAAAAGATCTATCAGAACAACCAAAGATGTTTTAGCATTTAACAATATTAATCTTTTTTTTTTTTTAACAATCCTCTTTCTTTTAGATTTATGTTTATTTTCAAAGCCTTCTACATAATATGGGTAGTATTTGCCTCTGAAAACTTAAGGCAAACATTTATGCTGATAGACAAATGTATTAAACAAGTTACATTTAGATGAACACATACACTACCTCAGCACACGATTCTCAACCATAATGAGGATCAACAAATTTTAAATCAGTAAAAATATGAACTCTGATCCACATGACAGCGACTACAGCAGCAGCATAAATTAAGCCAGTAAAATTTAAAACAATGATAATATTTTAATAATGATTGACATAAAATATTATTAAGCTGCAATGCATGCTAGGAACTTTTGGATATGTTGTGAACTAATACTTGAGTAAGGTAAACAAAACAACTTTTGCTAGTGACATGTTCAAAGTATTTTGAACACACACACAATAATTCAAAATTCTTTGTTCAGGCTACTTTTTTTGCATTGGTTAGTAGAACTTGGTTGGAATTTTTACAGTGAAAGGGAGGTGAGGAAGGAATCTAAATCAACAAAAAAAATCTTTAATGAAACAAAAACACTCTGTAGTACAAAGAAAAGCCATAATCGTAAAAAAAAAAAAATAATAATCCTATACATATGATGTTAAAACGGACATTGAACAGAACAGGGATCCCAGGGGTATTAATTCACAGATAGGGGCTTTTGCACAGGGTATTTCTAGGAAATAGGCACCAGGGCAGTTCCCTAAAAACATAAATGTTAAATATACTAGTGAGCACGTTTACATGCGCACCAGAAATCTGATAACTCACAAATATCAGCTTCTTAAAATAACCAGGTTCCCCCGTTTACATGCACAGCAGTAACCTGACAACGCAAGTAAGCTTTGTTTACATTACTTTATTAATAAAACAGGTTATTCCCCTTTAGTGACGTCAAAATATAATCATTTGCGTATCTGACTCAGAGTATTCCATATGTTTGTCAGTTGTGATGTTAAATAAAGCTTGCAACATGTCAGCGTAAAATTTACAGCTCGTATTATCCTCTTCTGCTGCACAAGATGAGAACACTTTTATCATTTTCTGAGTCATAAAAGAGTCTGCTTTTGTGATATATTTCCTTCTTTCTTTACTGCAAAACTTTTGCTCTGTCTAGATGCGCTTAAATCTGCACTAAATCTGTGTTCCTGTCACGTATCACACATGCACACTTCAATAAGCCGTCAGAAAGCGGGTTATTGTGTTTACATGGTGTGTAAAAATGGGGTAAAAAAACGACCTGTGTTGAGCGGTTTATGCTTATGCTGTTTATGAGTTTACTCCGATAAAAGAAAACGGGTTACCGTGATTACATGACCACATGCGCGTTCGGCTTATTAGGCATAATCGGCTTAAGAACATGCATTTAAACGCGCTCATTTCTCGTTCATAAATGCTTCTCAAGTTGCTTTTTCAAGTGCATGTTATAAGCGACTCTTACTCACAGTGCTTTAAGAGATGAAGCAGCATTTGTGAAACATATGAGCATTGTGCATATATTTATTCAATTAAAAATCACCATTTAGTTTTTATTTCTGTCGTGAGTCAAATCAATGAACAGAGCTCTTACGTGGAAGTTCCTATTGTGCTGGTTTAGACCCTACTCTCAAAAACATAGGAACTATGAACATTTTCCTCGGGTGCGAAAGCCTCTATAAACGAGTGAATTAACAAGACACAGGTGAACATAATCCATAACCAACCAAAAAACATAATCAGAAAACAAGGAACACAACAAACAGAAATTAAGCACACAAACCAAAGGAAGCAGAAAATCAACTTAAAAGTCCTCAAACACAAACATACTGGGACAATTGTAGGCAATAAACAGTGCAGTATATTGATATTCCATCCTAAACACTGTCATACACAGTTATTCGTGAAACACTAGCAGAACAATCAATGGCTAAGGTTGACTTTTATTAACCTAGAGGGAAAACAACAACAGCAGCAGCCATCTTTTTAACAATCTGTGGTCATCTTTCTCTCCTTTTGTAACAAGATTGACTCATATGTCAAACTGAACGAACAGCATGCCCCCTCTCGTTCAGGCCAGCAGATCCTCATTTGTGTTTTTAAGAAATAAAATGGTCTTGGATGTTACCAAAACTAATACAACACACAGATCAGCTGCAGTGCAAGCAAAGACAATTTCATTATTGAGTTGAATCCTGTTGGCAGGCTCAGCGACGGCAATGAAAGGCACGCTGGTTCAATACCCTCTTCAGAAAGCAGGCATAATCAGACATCTGCCGAATAAATAACGCTCTCATAAAGGCTATTTTGCAGCACTCAAAACAAACCGTGCATTAAACACAACCTGAGCTATAAAACCAGAGAGCAAAAGGTGCCTAGAAATCCTTATTTAAAAGAATATTGCTGGCTCTCGTCCACCAAGTAGCTGCTCACGCAACTCAATCGATGAAAAGGCCATTAAGCTTAACAAACCTGCAGGATCTATAAACTCTCCATTGACTCTTGAGAATAAATAAAAACACAACTGGAGTAACGGCTAGGAAACATTTACTCCTGCATATATGTGTGATAGTTAGAGGCACTAAAAATAACTCTGGAGCTTGTCAACCCAAGAGGTAATAGTTTATAAACCACCTGCGATACTACACACAATACACAATAGTGTTTAGTTCAAATGCATGAAGGAGTTATGCAATTACTGTTGTCGTATTGTTTTGCTGCTTGCTGACTTCATTTAAACTTTTTTTTTGGTATTAAGTCAAACTTTTTTGCGCCACTGAATAAAAAAATAATAATAATAATCACAACTTTTTATCTCACAATTCAGACTTTTTTTTTTCATACCCACATTCAAGTGTTACTAAAAAAAGTAGATTGCATGAAGCTAGAATAGTCTCACGCATTTGCCCACATCACGGTCTCATTTGGAAGAGTTTTATTGCATTGCTTCTGCCATGCTTCCGTATAAAGAGCGCTTGTGTGGGTCATATTAACCCGAGTCTGACTCAGCACTCTCAGTCTTTCCACTGGATTCTTTTCCTCTAATTACTTCTCTTCAAGTAAGCACAAAAATTAAATATAAGTCACAGCCGTGAGCACGCGATTCAGCATCAGCTCTTAATTGCTTTACCTAGGCTTGTTCTCCATGCTATGTTTAATTGGTTGTCATGACGAACTTCACATGCAGCAGCGAGTGAGGGAAATCGCGAAAGCCACCATGACAAAAGAAGATTAGAACAGCCAAGAGAACCGACTCTCCCACATCGAGATGTGCCACGTCAGGCAATCGCTGCTAGGTGAGCCGGGATTGTGTGTTTTGGTCCTGCTAAACTCAAGAAGGCAGCTGGGCTTGTGGATATTTGGACATTTGTCACCGGTGAAAAATGGCTGTCATTGTGACTGGCCTTCTGCTGTGACGGACACGTGTGATCTCATCTGACAGATGCCACCTGATGCCTCTGCCGTGTGTGAACAGTATAAAGTCAAAAAACAAACATTTCAGTAAACTTCAAAAACCTAATACAGATAGCCTACATGATAAATAACATTGAAAATAAAAAGAAAACTAGAATATAAAATCAATATAAAACAATGGAATACATCTTTTATTTATTTGTACAGTAAATAGTAGAGTGGATTTGTTTCTTATTGCGCCGTAACAGGCAGAGACAGAAGCATCTATTAGGCTGCATTTGCACTGATACACAGCTTCAATATTTTGACACAAATCAGATTTACAGTCACTTAAAAATATATCTTATTGTGTTTACTTGCTAAGACACTGCTACCTTTGCCAAGAAGTGCATTTGATCATTTATGATGCACGCATCCACATGCATCCACATGCAAATCATACTTTATTTCACTATGATTATGTTTAGAATTATGACTTTGTTATGTACTGTATGAGCATATCTGCTTATGTTGCAGAGCTTTCCAAATTAGTCACTTCCTTTTTTTATTAGGCAGCTGCATAAGTAGACTGTACATAGCAAGACAGCTCAGTATGGTTTCTGTTGTAAGTCCGTGGTGGTGATAGTCACTAAGCAAGTAACTGTGATTTCTGCTCTATAGTAGTGTCTACCAACGCTCTGTGCCTATGATCTGTCAGAGATAGGCACACGACTGCAGATTTGAATCATTACAGGTGAGTAAACCTGTAAATCAGCAGATTAATTTCTTTGCAGGTCAGAGAACAGAAGGAGCAAACACAGGATCTCACATGATGAATAAACCATAATGAAGGAGAAGCTACTAAATACATTCAAGTACCTTGTGTGGCTAAAACTCAGAAACTCGGATCTCTCAGTTCCCTGCTAAGTGGCTCTCAATGACACAAACACTCGTGTGTATGATTAACATGCTGTAGTGTAGTGTCATTACTTTAAATCAGGTGAATTCAGGTTAATTGGGACATTTTTGTTGCTTTGGGAATTCATCCTTCAGTCTTCATGTTTTTGGTCAGTCCTCGACTGAACCACAGGCTCTTTTTCCTCACAATCACAACAACAGTATTGCTACTGTACGACTTTATTCTTATAATTTTGACTTTATTCCCAAAACACTGCAACTTTAATGCCATAATGCTATGACTTTATGTTAAAAATATTACAACTTTAATTTTGTAATCTTAGATTTATTTAGATAGATATTAATCCTGAGCAAAAATACATAAAACAACACTTAATTTCAACTCTTCTACTCTTGTTTGACTTTTAGAAACTAAGTATGCTGGGAAAATCATTTTCTGCTGTAACTCATTCAGTTTGAGTTATGCTTCATATAATTAGTTACATACAATTTTTTCTATTAAAGGGATACTGCATCCCAAAATGAAAATTTTGTCATTATTCACTTACCCGCATGTCGTTCTAAACCTGTAAAAGCTTTGTTCGTCTTTGGAACACAATAAAGATATTTTGGATGAAAATCGGGAGGCTTGTGACTGTCCCATAGACTGCCAAATAAATAACAGTGTCAAGGTCCGGGAAAGTATGAAAAGCATCATCAGAATACTGCATCTGCCATCAGTGATTCAACCGTAACGTTATGAAGCAACAAGAATACTTTTTGTACACGAAGAAAACAAAAATACTGACTCTATTCAACACTTCCTCTCCTCTGTCTCTCTCCAAATCAGCATAGCACCATTTTGGCAAATCTGAGCAGTACGCAGGTGGCGTACGCTCTTCTGTGTCAGCTGCACCACAAGGATACATTTTTTACATGTATTTATGCTTTGGTTTGAAAGACAACAGTGCATCAGAGCAGCGCAGCTGACACAGAAGAGCGTACGCCCCCTGCGTACTGCTCAAAATTGCTAAAATGTTGCTATGCTGGGACATTTCACTTTTATATGAACATAAATGTGTGTACACATCCGCCCTATAATCCCCACAAAACATAACCCCTTTCTCATATAAAACCGTTCTCAAATTCTTGACTGTGTGATGTCACACAGACCCAGGCCCCTCCCACAATTGTCGATTGAAACTGCTGTTTTACCTTAGACCCACCCTGAGTAAGCTGGAAACAATCCACCATTGTTTCAACGCCGGAGTGCTTGTAGACAAGAATGACTCCTAAGTGACTGAGGTGTTCTGTTGTTGGATGTAATAATGAACATAGCAGTCATCATTTACTCATAATCAGTGATGCTGGCTGCACCGCATGCGGCGCGACACGACAAATCCCTGACAATAAACTGATGCCTCATTCTATTTATGATGTACTGACACAGAGTACAAATGATTTTCAACGGTCGCTTTGTTGTGTTCACTACACTACTCTAAGGTTGCCTTTGTAGAGGGTATATAAAGGTGTTTGTTAATGACTAATAAATCATTTACTAATGTATTTTAAATAGTTTTTGAGCAGTTATAACTGCATGAATATGCAGGACATGCACCAAAACAAGTCTGGGCCTGCTATGTGTGTAGGTGTGTGTGTGTGTGTGTGTGTGTGTGTGTGTGTGTGTGTGTGTGTGTGTGTGTGTGTGTGTGTGTGAGAGTTTTGTGTTTCTGCCTCTGCCTTTCTGCACAAGGTTGAAGCACTTTCATTCATAAATGTGATCTAACAAAGGTAAAGGGCAAATATTAACCATTGTACCAACCACCAACCACCATTGTAATTGGGTTGAAGTAAACACCTGTTGTGTATTTTAACATACAATTTTTGATTGTGTTGAATTAAAAGCCCCAAAATCCAGTGGGTCCACCAGACACACGAACACTGGCTGAATAACAAAAATAAGTGAAAGTGAAGTGACATACAGCCAAGTATGGTGACCCATACTCAGAATTCATGCTCTGCATTTAACCCATCCAAAGTGCACACACACAGAAGTGAACACACACACACACACCGTGAACACACACCCGGAGCATTGGGCTGCCTGCGGCGCATAAATGGCTTCCCACTTATACATATTTTTATAAAGTAAAAATATGAACACCACACAAGGGTTAAACATTGAAAAAAATTATACATACTCAATTTAGTAAGAAAATATAGTATGGATTAGTATAGGTTGTTGATTTTGTCAACCACCTACATCAACCCAAACAACTGAAAGGAAAAGTGCTGTATGGCCTTGGACAGTTTGTCCATTATTGTTACTCTGGTGAAGTCAAAACAGCTAAAAACAGCTCGTTCAGGAAGCACGCAGCATTAGATCCACGTCAGACTGAATCACTCTCACAGATCTGATCTCTGCAAGAGGTTACAGGTCATTCTTCAGCAGGAAAATTGACCCTTTCAGTAGATTTAGATTAAAGGGATACTCCATGCCAAAATGAAAATTTTGTCATTAATCACTTACCCCCATGTCGTTCCAAACTAGTAAAAGCTTTGTTCGTCTTCGAACACAATTAAGATATTTTGGACATAAACAGGGAGGCTTGAGACTGTCCCATAGACTGCCAAATAAATAACAGTGTCAAGGTCCAGGAAAGTATGAAAAGCATCCTCAGAATAGACCATCTGGCATCAGCGATTCAACCGTAACGTTATGAAGCGATGAGAATACTTTTTGTACACAAAGAAAACAGAAATAACAACTTTATTAAACAATTGCTCTCCTCAGTGTCTCTCCAAATCTGCGTAGCGCCATTTTGGCAAATCCGAGCAGTACACAGGCGGCATACGCTCTTCTGTGTCGATAAATACATGTAAAAAAACGTATCCTTGTGGCGCGGCTGACACAGAAGAGCGTATGCCGCCTGTGTACTGCTCGGATTTGTCAAAATGGTGCTACGCTGATGAGAAAAAAAGTGTTTTCTCTCTCTCTCTCTCTCTCTCTCTCTCTCTCTCTCTCTCTCTATATATAAACCACCCACTGTGACTGTTGCGCGAGGGTGTGGGTGCGTGGAGCAGAGCGGTTTGCGTGAGTAAATTGTGGAAGGAGCCGTTTGTTTGGGAGTGAAAGTGTCTCCTTGGTTGAGTGAGATTTCTTTATTTATTTATTTTTTTTTTTCTTTTCACTTATTTATAGGTATTAGGGTTAGGTTAGTTTTTTTTTTTTTTTTTTTTTTTTCTCCCCTTGACTTCGGTCAGAGAGGGAGGATTGTGGGGTCAGATATGGCGGATCTCTCACGGTTAACCATCAAACATGGTTGCAAGTGTATGCCTGAGGCCGCGGTGTCAGTGGAGGATTGTCTGATAGCTGTGAGTGCGGCGATCGGTGGCGCAAATATCAAATCTGCCTCCCGTATGAACAAAGCA
Organism: Cyprinus carpio; assembly: GCF_018340385.1. Taxonomy (NCBI): domain Eukaryota; kingdom Metazoa; phylum Chordata; class Actinopteri; order Cypriniformes; family Cyprinidae; genus Cyprinus; species Cyprinus carpio. The sequence continues at coordinate 4,226,976 of NC_056609.1, forward strand.
ATTGTGTTTTTTCTCAGTGAAAGCCACATGGTGAACGATTTGGTTGAAACAGGGTTGATAATCAAAGACATCTTTGTGCCTGTTTTGCCTTTGTCAAGCCCAGCCAAGAAGGTCATTTTATCAAACGTACCACCGTTTGTAAAAAATGAAAAACTAGAGCAAATACTCCAGAGGTATGGAAAAATAGTAAGTCCAATTAAAATGATTCCTCTTGGATGTAAAAGTCCGGAGATTAGACACGTCATGTCGTTTCGGCGTCAGGCTTTAATGATTCTGAATTCTCAGAGTGATCCATTAAATCTGTCAGCGAAGTTGAGTATTGAGGGAAAGGATTACACTGTATTTATAAGTTCAGAGTCAATGAAGTGCTTTGTTTGCGGTGATTTTGGACATGTCAGACAAACTTGCCCGAAGCGAGATAAACCGGTTCCGGCTCTGGAGAACATTGAGAGGGCGGCCGGCGCGGATGATGCTGCGACCGCTGGGGCGTCAGAACCGCAGCCGGACGGAGCGATCTCTGCGCCCGGTGATCTGCCCGAGGGGACTGGGGTGCTGGAGGCCTCTGGAGACGGCCCGAAGGAGGCTGTTGAGGAGGAAGCCGGTCCGAGTCATGCTCCCACCGAAACGCAGCCGGAGACGAGCTCGGGACAGGTGGGTTTGCAGCCCATGCCCGAAACTGATTTGGTTTGCGATGGAGGACAGGCGCAGCCTGATAAAATGGAGAGTGATACTACTACTGAGGAATTGTTTAAACAGGGTAAAGATGACTTTTCATCTCAGGCCTCGTTGGATTTAATGGATGACTCTGAAAATGAGCATGATGATACGGGTTTAATGAGTAATTATGGGGAGGATTCGGAGCTCATCTCTGGAGGTAAGATCAAACTTTATTCACTTCAACAGATTAATCACTTTTTGGATACTACAAAAGGACTACGTAAACCGAGAATTGGTTCATTTTTCCCTGATGTAAAATTGTTTTTATTGTCCGGCTCCTTGGCCATGAAGAAGGCTTCTTTGGATGAGCTTGATAAACCAAAACGGTACCGTCTCAAGAAACTGCTTAGCAACGTTAGAAGTTCTTTGAAATTGCAAAGTAAAAAATGAGTATAGTTTGGTTGTCAAATAATCCCTGTGGAGTCTTTTTATTGTGTGGTTATCTTTTACTCTATTTCATGGCACCTTTGAAATTTAGCTCAGTAAATATAAATGGGTGTCGTGAGGCTTTGAAGAGGACTAGTCTTTTTGATTATATTTTTATGAAAAAGAGTAGTGTTGTTTTTCTACAGGAAACTCACACGGATGTTAAAAATCAAATCCAGTGGCAGAGTGGGTGGAATGGACAGGTTGTTTTGAGTCATGGTTCAAGTAACAGTGCAGGAGTGGCTATTCTTCTTGGAGCTGACTTTAAGGAACAAAATGTGAGCGTTTTTGATGTTCTACCAGGTAGAATGCAGAGAGTAGATGTTGCATTACATGGGCTCGATTTTTCACTTTTTAATGTATATGCCCCCAATATTGGGACGGAACGTATACTTTTTTTTGAAAAACTTCATACAGCATTAAACAGTGTCCCACAGGGTAGGATTATTGTTTTGGCTGGAGATTTTAACTGCACTTTAGATCACACAGTGGACAGAAATCATGAAGAACCTCATAGGCCGTCAGCAGAAGTTTTTAGAAAATTGGTAATTTATCATGATCTCATGGATGTTTGGAGGGAAGCTTTTCCTGATGTAAAACAATATACGTGGACAAAAGTAAATTCAAATAGGGTTTCTGCAGCCAGACTTGACAGAATTTATGTTCAAAGAAGTTTTTGTGAAAAGTTTATTGATAGTTCTATTATTCCTACTCCTTTCTCAGACCATCATTATGTGTCTGTCAGTATCACTTCTGCACAGAGCACATTTAAATGCCCCTACTGGCGCTTTAGCAATAGGCTTTTGCAGGATGAAAACTTTGTGCACTCTTTTTCACTTTTCTGGGAGAGGTGGAGAGAGAGTAAGTCTCAGTATAAATCCCTAAGTCAGTGGTGGGATATTAGTAAAGTTCAAGTTAAGATGTTTTGCCAGAAATATACTGCACATAATAAGAATACTCTTGGAAGCAAAATGAGACAATTTGAACAGGACATTTTGCAGCTGAACCTTGAACAATATGATGGAAGTGCTGTTTTGAGGTGTTGGAAACTAGGAAAATTCTTCTCCACAATCTCCTGGAAGAGAAAGCTAAAGAGACTCTGGTTCGGGCAAGGTTTACATCCTTTAATTGCATGGATGCCCCAACATCTTTTTTTTTCAATTTGGAGAAGAAAGTTGTTGATAAAAAAGCTTTAAGTCGTCTGAAACTGCCTGAAGGAGGTGAAACGACTGATGAACATGAGATAATTGCTCAAGCACTGCTTTTTTATGAAAACCTTTACAAAGCAGAGCCATGTGATGGAGAAATAGCAGAAACACTTATCCAGGATTTACCTCATCTGATGGAGAGTGATAAGGCCAAGCTTGATCAGACTTTGCACTTAAGTGAATTGACTGCTGCTATTACAGACATGTCTGCTGGAAAGGCTCCAGGATTGGATGGCTTAACGGCAGAATTTTATAAACGGTTTTGGTCAGTGATTGGAGAAGACTTGTTCTCAGTTTTTTTAGAGTGCTTTGAAAGAGGCACCTTACCGCTGAGTTTACGAAGAGCACTTATCACCTTGCTACCCAAGAAGGGTGATCTGGCGGATATAAGAAACTGGCGTCCAGTGTCTTTGCTTGGAGTGGATTATAAGATTCTGTCAAAAGCATTAACTAATAGATTAAAACTCCATATATCGACAATAATTCACGCAGACCAGTCATTTTGTATTCCAAAACGCACAATATTTGATAATTTGTTTCTGCTTCGTGATTTGATCTCATGTGCCAGAGAAAATAATGTTAATGTGGGCTTTTTATCTTTAGATCAGGAGAAAGCTTTTGATCATGTGGATCATGAGTTTCTTTTTAAATGTTTTGAAGCTTTCGGTTTTGGTTCTGTTTTTAGTTCTTATGTTAAATTATTGTACACTGATATTTATAGTTTCTTAAAAATAAGTGGTTCACTTACAAGACCTTTTTCAGTTGGCAGAGGCATACGGCAGGGTTGCAGTATGTCAGGTATTTTATATGCCATAGCCATTGAACCGTTGCTAACTGTACTGAGGCGTCAACTTTGTGGAGTTTCAACGGCGGGCTGTTTTGAATCAGAGATGGTACCCGTTAAACTCAGTGCTTATGCTGACGATGTCACTGTCATAATAAGATCCAATGAAGATGTGTGCAAGCTGGAAGTGGCTCTTGACATGTATCAAAAAGCCTCCTCAGCTCGAGTTAACTGGGGAAAAAGTGCATCGTTGTTATTAGGCCAATGGGAGGAAGAAGGTAGGCCTGTTCCTAAACTTCCTCAGCGCTGCCCCTGGAGTTCAGAGGGGTTTAAAGTGCTGGGGGTCTTTCTTGGAACAGAGCAATACATGCAGAAAAACTGGGAAGGCGTTTATGAAAAGGTGGCTGGTCGTTTACAGAAATGGAGATGGATTCTCCCACAATTGTCATACAGAGGAAGGGTTCTTGTTGTTAACAATCTAGCAGCATCTATGCTGTGGCATCGCTTGACTGTTATCGACCCCCCGAAAGAACTACTACAAAAACTACAGAAGGACTTTGTGGATTTTTTTTGGGATGGTTTTCACTGGCTTCCTTCAGGAATCCTATATTTGCCAGTAAATGAAGGAGGTCAAGGGCTGATTGAATTATCAGCTAAAATCAGAGCCATGAGACTACAATCTGCACAAAAGCTGCTTTTTTCTAGAGATTTTATCCCTTGGGTGTCTTTTGGACTAACTTTACTAAGATCCCTTTGTAGTAGTGATCTTGATAAGCAAATGTTTTTGATGTCACCGTTTATTGAAAATGTCACATTTGGTGCAAATTTTTATGCATCGGTTTTGAAATCTTGGGAAATGTTTAAGCTGCATAGGTCTGAAAATGATCATTATGGTTTGAATGAACCACTGTTTTTTAATCCTTTTTTAGGAAATGTTTGTGTGGCTAATAGTATAGTTAAGTTATGCATGAAGAAAGGTTTTACCAAAGTGGGGCACTTGATTAATGTAGAATCAAAAGAGTGGAGGACAGCAGAAGATATTGCCAGTCAGGTTGATTTGAGGTCTGTGAGGGTGGTAGAGCGGCTGATTTCAGGGTTGAAAGCTGCTCTTCCGTTCCCTCTTTTGCAGTTTGTAGAGCTTTCTCTAGAGGGTGGGCCTACACATCTTGATTTTCCTGATTTAGGTGTGTGCCCTGGAGTTTGTCCTGAAACCAGCCAGGTTGGAAAGCTGCTAAATTTTGAGAGATTAAAAGGGTTACTTTTTCATTCTGTGGGGAAAAAAGACATGTATCAGGCCTGTGTAAAAACTGCGTATTTTAAGGATCTTCATGACAGAATTGATACAAAATGGAGAGAAAAGCTCACAGTTGCAGATGAATTTTCTCCTTCTTGGAGACTCTTTTATAAAAGTCCCCTTCCAAAGCGTTCAGGGGATTTGCAATGGAGAATAGTACACTGTGTGATAGCCACTAATGCTTTTGTGTCCAAACTCAACTTGAATGTTCTGCCCTTGTGTCATGCCTGTAATAGTCATGAAACGGTTTTTCATGTTTTTATTGAATGTCCAAGGTTAGTGCCACTTTTGGCATTGCTGGAAAGAATTATTGATGGGCTGGGTTTTGAGTTTAACAAAGTACTTTTTATTTATGGCTGTAGGTATTCTAAAGTGAACAAGGATCGCTGTACTGTTGCTAATTTTATTCTTGGGCAAGCAAAATTGGCTATGTGGAAGACTTGCAGACTTGCTTTGGAAGGAAGAATTGTTAAAGTTTTGACTCTGTTTACAGCACTTGTTGAATCAAGAATAAGGGCAGAATATATATTTTTTAAAACTACCGGGAATATGGGCGAATTTATGAACAAATGGTGTGTAAATAGCGGTTTGTTTGTGTTTTGTGAAGAAAACTGTTTATCATTTGTTTGGTGAATACTTTTGAACATTTATTGTATTAATGTTGAGTGTGTAATGTAATTTTTGATTGAGTAAAGAATTTTAAACGTCTCTCTCTCTCTCTCTGTGTCTCTCTCTCTCTCTCTCTCTCTCTCTGTGTCTCTGTCTCTCTCTCTCTCTCTCTCTCTCTCTCTCTCTCTCTCTCTCTCTCTCTCTCTCTCTCTCTCTCTCTCTCTCTCTCTCTCTCTCTCTCTCTCTCTCTCTCTCTCTCTCTCTCTCTCTCTCTCTCTCTCTCTCTCTCTAACCTATGGTTCTGTAACCATAAAGGCTGCTGTGTAATTTGCCTCCTGACTAAGCATTTAAAGAATTTAGGGGAAGCATTTAAATAATCCTGTGAATGCACTTAAAGAACGCAGAATCAAATCATTATAATCGAATCAAATAAAATTTAATTGTGAATCGAATCAAATTGAATCATTCTAAATTTTCAAAAATCGTTCTTGAATCGAATCGAAAACCTATGAATCGTGAATCGAATCGCTGTCTACCCAAAGATTCACAGCCCTAGTGAACATGCAATTGTAATACTTAATTATTAAAATATTTATTTTAAAATCTCATGGGTACTTAAAGGGGTCCTTAATTAAAGTTTGCCTTTTTTAACTTTAGTTAATGTATAATGTTACTGTTTGAGCATAAACATCATCTGCAAAGTTCAATGCAAAGGGAGATATTTTCTTTTACAGAATTTGCTTTTTAAGGCCAATAAAAAACATCTGGTAGGGACTACATCACAAACCCTAACATTTACATTAACCGCACACCCAGGAGCACAATTTCAACACACTGGGCCAGCTAACCAGTCTGAGCCCACTGCGTATTTCTGAGGAAGGGGCTTCATAGAACCAGGAAGTCAATAGACTGTTTTGAGGAGAACGGAAACAGCTGTAAAATATATGAAAAATAATGCAATTAAAAAACAAAACATGAAGATGTGTTACAGTAACAAAACTGAAGACTTTCTGAGTGTATATAAGCAGCAGGCTATTAGAAAGGAAAATTTCAAAGATGAAAAAGAGGAATTAGAGAGAATCAATAAATTATAATTTAATGCTATTGTGTGAATAATATGTAATCTTGTAATCTATAAAAGGTTACTGTTGTCTGAGTACTATTTTGGAATCTGATTACATAATCCAGATTACATCTAATCAGACACTACCCAGCTCTGCCTATATGCAATGAAAATGACTTCTGTTGGTTGCTTTAATGTATTTTATAAGAGATTTTGATTTGATTCATCCTGAGGTTTTCATATCCAGCGAACACAGAATGCTTTTGGGAGTTCGAATGAGCTTGTTTTATGAAAAGAGAAATCCTCATACTGTGAATCTGTGTGAGATTCAGGGTCTCCATAAGCACTTTGAATAAAGACGGATGAATGTGATGTAATTATTCCAGCAGAGCAGCAGAGACACACATGAAATACCCTTCGAATGAATGACTCATCCTTGTTCTTTTCTCTTCGGTACATTATGGGGATGTCAATACTTTAGATTCATGTGCTGCTAATGCAAACCCTCCAGTCAGGATTCATTTATACACGGAGAAGAGAATAAGAGAGAGAAATGTGAAAGGACAGAATGGAAAGTAAAAAGAAACTATATGAGAAAGTCTTTTGAGGACACAAAAGCAGCAGCTTAGTTTAATTAACACTTTGCTATCAATAAAATGAGCATACAGTGTGACAACTGAACAGCTTATCCTAAATGTTAATTAGCTTTTATTAATTGTGTAGCTACTTGCCATTTCTGATGGCCTCCTTGTGTCTTAAAGATGTCAGACAGACTTCTGATGTTCACGTAAAGGGATAGTTCACCCAGATATGACAATTTTGTCATTTAATCACGCTTATGTTGTTCAAAATCTTCTTCCATGGAACACAAAGTTATTTAGTTGAATGTTTAAGCTGCTGTTTTCCATCAAATGAAAGTGAATGACTGCCAATATCAAAACCGCCAATACCATATAAGCAACACAAAAGTATCATAAAAGTATATTATACCATATATGCACAATATTATTTCCCTTAAACGGGACATATCATACCAACTCAGAAAATGTGAAAAAGAACAACGCAGTAAAAAAAAAAATTGTAATCCTTTCTCTACAAGCTTGTGAAAAAAAACAAGATTTTGCTCCCCGGTGACGTAAAAAGGGGATCTTATTATAATATTATTATTATATATTATTGTCTTATTATAATATTACAGCACTTTAATCTGCACGTTTCCACCCACAGTGACCTTGATGACCTTGATCATTTTCCTCGGGGAAAACCCCTTGGTCCTGAGCCACCACTGCAAGGGTCTCATGTACAGCAGGCCGAATGGTATCACGTTGGACGCAGCTGCCATCAGACCCAACAGTCTCTGAAACTGTTTGGCAGTGAATGACTGGCCTTCTCTCACTTCCCTCACGACTTTAAGAATCTCTTCCATACAAGCAGGAGACAACTGTGTCTGCATCGTTGTCGAATCCCATGCCCAGATAAGTGGTTCTCTGTAGTGGAGAAAGCACACTTTTCTTGGCACCCAGCCATAACCCCAGCTCTTTCATATGGGCGAGGACGACATCTTGATGCCGAGCCGCCATCTGCTCTGACTGAGCTAATATCAACCAATGATGTAATTCAGTATGCGGATGCCCTGGAGTCACAACGTAGCCAAGGCCTACACTTTGTGAAAGTGCGGGGTGAGAGTGACAGGCAGTGATGGGCAGTAGCGTCGCTACAAGTAGTGACGCTAGTAGTTTAACTACATTTCTTAGTAGCGTGGTGGTAGCGTCACTGCTTTCTTAATCAAATAGCTTTTCAGTAGCTAAGCTCTTTTTCTGATCAAGTAGCGTGGTAGCCTCAACAAAAGCTGACGTTACATTATCCAAAGCATTTCTGAAACTCAAGCTCAAATCGGAAATATAACTGCTAAGGATCACTGAACCTGGACCAGTAAAAGTGACGCCACCACCACTAAACCTCGTAACGTCATTGGCTCCTCAAACCGTCAGTCAAACCTCATTATTCTTCGCGCCTCTCTCGTGAATGAAGTGCGGCGCAGTTTGGAGGCTCTTAGTTTGTTTGCAGTATGAAGGTAAATAAAATAACTGTTGATTGAATAAGTACAGCGTTCTCTTTACTCAAGAAACACTATATTTATAAAGGCTAATGTTTTTTGTATTTGAGGAGCGGAGAAGAGTGTCTTAGCATTTGTTGTGAAGTCACAGTCAGATAGCTTGTGAGAAGCGTTGAATCTTTTATAATATGATACTTTGGCCAAATAACAGAAAAAAACTGAGCGCCCACATAGCGACAGAAAACTGTACAACCTGCAAGTTCATGATGCCCGTAGATGCCCGTACTGCCTTCGAATGTGGCGTTAATGACGGGGAAAACATTCGAAACATTCAAAAACTTAGTATTTAAACTTGATTTTGGTGAAACGGTAATAATATAATGAATGACACATGCAACGATGCAAATAAACGTAGCCTTAGTTATTTGTAGGCCTATACATCTGTACAGTAAGATTTCATTAATGTTAGCTAATGTAACTAACATGAACGTACAATGAACAATACATTTATTACAGTATTTATTCATCTTTGTTAATGAAAATACAGTCGTTCATTTGTAGTTCATGTTAGTTCACAGTGCATTAATTAATGACAACAAACACAGCTTGATTTTAATAATGCATTAGTAAATGTTGAAAGTATTGTTCATTCTTAGTTCGTGTTACCTACACTAGTTAACTAATGTTAACTAATGAACCTTATTGTGAAGGGTTACCATTTACATTTAGTCATTTAGCAGACACTTTTATCCAAAGCAACTTACAAATGAGCACAATGGAAGAAATCAAAATCAACAAAAGAGCAATGATATATAAGTGCTATAAAAAGTCTCAGTTAGCTTAACGCAGTACATGTAGCAAGGTTTTTTTTTTGTTTTTTTTTTAAATTTAGAGGCCTTTTTTGCTTTTGTTAATTGTATAATAAATAAAAAGAAAACAAAGATAGAATTCAAAAAGATTAGAGAAGCAAGTGTTAGTTTTTTTTTTTTTTTTTAAGAAAACAAGCAGTTAGTAAATAAATAGTTTTTTAGAGTAAAGCCTTTTATTTCTTGATTCTTGAAGATGGTTAAGACTGATTTTTGCTGCCAAATTGATTTGGAACAGCTGTTGAATAAACAACTAAACTGAACTATTATGCCTGTCTATCTGCTTGACTGACAGTTGTATTGATCACTGAGAGAGCATTGACTTGGTATGATGTTGGTTCAATATAAAAATGATTTTTTTTTTTTAAATAGCTTAGATGTAGTAAACTACTTTTGCCGTGTTGTTGTAGCTTAGCTTGCTACATTTCACAGGGCTGTAGCTTTAGTGTAGTGAAGCTTCATTTAATGAAGAGTAACTGTTAGCTTAGCTTACTACATTTTCCAAGTAGCTTGCCCAACACTGGTGACAGGCCAATCGGAGAACCTGATATTGGTTCCAATACCACAAATCGTGTGTATCCCCCACCCGAGAGATGTGGGGATGTGGGCAGGGAGCAATCCACGACTTCTGCTTGCCACATGAGAATTTGATTTACACTTTGGAATTTTCTTGTTTGCTATACAGAGATATTCCTGACTGACTGAGTGCTTTTGCATACACACAAGCCATAGACACGCTCGCTGAAGAGCATGAAGCTAACATGTGCGCTTCCCGGTTGCTCACTCGTGACGTCTCACTTCACTATTGGACTGATTTCACACATGCTTCAGAACTAATCTCGCCAGGGCATTCCCAAAGCATTACCAAAGTTTTCAATGCAGCTCGAGTTCCTGAAGGAAAACTAAATAATACACTTGAACACTAAAGATTTCATTTGTTTACCTGCTTGTCAATGTGACCATTAACTAGCATCAGAAAATTGTGAACATGTGAATGCCTTGTTAAATCATTTAATTCTTAACTACTTCAGGGATATTATTATTTTATGTCAAAGGTTTTTTACACTAATTCAGAAGCATGGTTTGCATGACAATTGCATGGCTATTCTATATTGTGAATATGGTCAAAGTTAAATGCTATGACACACAATAAGATTTTTGTAAAGAAAACCTTTAAAGAGGAAAAAAAGAAGAATTAGGGGAAAACAATCTTTTTTTAATGATTTACTGCCATTTTATGAATAATATGTAGTCATGTAATCTTCAGAAAAGTAACAATAATCTGAATATGGGCATTTTAAATTTAATATAATCAAGTTACGAATATCAGGAATCTGATTACGTAATTCAGATTACATGTAATCAGTTACATGTTGGCTGTAGGCTCTAGAATATGTTTTTAAATGTCGTACTGCATCGTGATCTAACTGCAACTGCAAAGATTTTGTGCTTGTTCGGAGCATCTATTCACATGCCAGACGCAAGTGATCATAAGCAGCGTGAGATATCAGTCTTGTCACAGTGGTTGTTCTGGCCTTTAGTTCATGTCACTGAGAAACAAACAATCCCTGTTTACAATGCAGATCTCTGGCAAAACCCACAAATCAATACTGAGGCGGCGTGTGAAGTGTTTTGCAGTCCTGTCAGGTTTCACAGGTTCTGCCACACGCACACTGGACACATGCTTTATTTTGGCAAAAGCTAAACGATGTGTGACTTAACGAATCGGAAGGAATTATTTCACTCGCAAAACTGCCTGTAATGACTTTACCTTGACGATCATGCTGTTTTGCATTGGTGGAGGAAAGCAGTTAAGTGGTGTAACAGCACCGTCTCGGAAGTACTGAAGCCTGCCATTACCTGTTTCTGGCTCATTTCTCTCAAGGGGAAAAGCTATGAGCACAGTGCATTTAGACCGTGTTGCTTCCTCAAACATGGCCATCACTATAGTGACCACCAGACCACGGTCATGAGGGCAGGATTTCATCAGGTGTAAGTAACATTGTTTTAGAAAATAACACCCGTAATACATCCAATAAAACCTTTTTTCCATGTCTGTGCTATAAACACATGCTCATTTTGGTATCCTTCTTCCTGTCATAAAAAGCTTCAGTGAGCTTTCACAAAACCCAAAATGTTGTTGTTTCTTTTTTTAATGTCGATGGCTGGCTCATTTGAAACTTGCGCTAATATAATAATTTGAGTGCTGATGGTTGTTTTTTTTGTTTGTTTGTTTTTTTCTGATTTCACCTATGCATTACTCACAGCAAGCATACCATAAATGTGTTTAATGTATTTTGTGGCCTAAAAAGGCAAGGCAAGGCAAGGCAACTTTATTTATATAGCACATTTCATACACAATGGTAATTCAAAGTGCTTTACATAAAATAAAATAAAATAATAATAATAAAATAATAATCACAACAATAAAACAAAGAATTTAAAAACTTTGAAAATGATTTAACAATTGATTTAAGAGGTTTAAAATTAGTTTAAAACAGTTCAAAATAGAAAATTATTATACATAAAATATAGTGCAATCAGTTTGGACATTGCACAGTGCTCATTCAATAAATGCACAGCTAAACAAATGAGTTTTGAATCTGCATTTAAATGTTACTATTGTTTTGGCACATCTGATCTCTTCTGGAAGCTGATTCCAACTGCGGGTGGCATAATAACTAAATGCAGACCAAATGCCTTGTTTTGTGTGAACCCTTGGTATTTCTAACTGACTCGATCCTAATGATCTGAGTGGTCTGTTAGGTTTATATTCAGTGAACATATCTGCTATGTATTTAGGTCCTAGGTCATTGAGTGATTTATAAACGAGTAAAAGTACTTTCAAATCAGTCCTAAATGTAACTGGAAGCCAGTGTAAGGACCTGAGGACTGGTGTGATATGCTCAGATTTTCTGGTTCTAGTCAGAATTCTGGCAGCACTGTTCTGGTTGAGCTGCAGCTGTCTAATGGTCTTCTTGTGAAGGCCGGTGAGGAGACCATTACAATAGTCTACCCTGCTGGTGATAAAGGCATGAACAAGTTTCTCCAAGTCTTGACTGGAAACAAAACATCTAATTCTTGCAATGTTTTTTAGATGATAGTATGCTGATTTAGTTACTGCATTGACATGACTACTGAAACTAAGGTCTGTCTCCAGAATCACACCAAGATTCCTGACTTGATATTTAGCTGTTAGACCCCTAGAGTCAAGGTATGCATTCACTTTGAGAACTTCATCTTTGTTTCCAAATGTAATGATTTTAGTTTTCTCTTTGTTTAACCGAAGAAAGTTTTGGCACATCCAACTATAAATTTCATCAATGCATTGGCAGAGGGAGTCAATGGGGCTGTAGTCATTTGGTGATAAGGCTGGGTAATTCTGGATATCATCAGCATAGTGGTTCTTTCTCATTATTTGACTTAGTGGGAGCATATACAGGCTAAATAAGAGCGATGCAAGTATTGAGCCTTGTGGCAGAGGTCTACATGGGTCCAAAAATTTGTGAACCCGAACCCGAAGAGACCCATAAATGTTCTAAACTGATCTGCCCTGGACCCGTCTATTATTTTGAAAGTTGGACCCAGGCCCGTGCAGAACCGAGAAATGTCAAAAATGTACTACCCGGAACTGATGCGGACCGTCAATTATTTGAAAGCTGGACCCGAACGCAGCCGGGAAGACGCATATTCAACAGAAAGGTGATAAACAAGTTGCAAAAATTAAACTTTTTGTCTTACCTAATGTAAGAAGACTTCTCCCTTGTACCTGACTGTGATGCACGCAATCCTCCTTGCCAAGAAAGTTCCATCCATGTTATTCCTCTCTTGCCAGTTGAAATGCTTAATCCGCTCGTTATTCCAGCTTCAAAAGTCCACTTGCTGTCACGGGGAAGGATGACAAATGTGACTTCGCAGTTTTGCATTTTTTGTATCTTGAGTCAACTTGCATAATAATTTAGACTGTTTGCCCATGGATTATAATAGCGATTGCTCATCCAGTGCCATTGCTGCTGACGTTAGCTTTACTATTTGCTGTCATCTCTGTGCTCTCTGAGCCGAGTCTGCGCAAAAAAATTTAGATATAACAACAAGACAGTTTATTCATAATATTATTATAAAATTTGGAGAAACTGCAATGCGCGGTATGGTGGAAAAAGCCCACCTTCTAAATAAAAAAGCCAATTGTCAAAGGTAAAGTCATTGTATGGTTTTTTTTTTTTTTTTTTTTGCTTGTTTGTTTCCCCACCTTATTTCAAATTACCGACTCACACTTTTCTCATCCTAATTTTACAATCTGAAAGTTACAAAACAACACACGCACAGCGCTGACTGACTCTGATAACGGCCGGGTGTTCTCCTAGTCAGATCGACTCAGGTATTACACACAATGGGAAACAGACCCAGGACCCGAAGTAATAGATTGGGACCCGACCTGGAACCGGCTTACCATTTAGAATATAGCCCTGAATCCGTACGGATCCCGGGTAGGGTCCCGGGTCCCCGGGTCTCAGGTCCTCCATGTAGACCTCTACCTTGTGGGACTCCGCATGTCATGGACGTCCACTTAGACTTATGCTCTCCTATACTCACATATTAAACTCCCCCTTCTAAGTATGACCTGAACCATCTGATTACCATCCCAGAAAGCCCGACCCAGTTTTCCAGTCTCTCTAGTAGTATGTTATGATCGACAGTGTCAAACGCAGCACTAAGATCTAGTAGGACCAGCACTGATAATTTGCCAGAATCAGAATTTAAGCGAATATCATTTATTATCTTAATGAGTGCTGTCTCTGTGCTGTGGTCAGTAACCAGAATGAAAATTGTCCAGGTATCCATTTGAGTTGAAGTTTTTGTTCAGCTGATTAAAGACTACCTTTTCTATAATCTTCCTCATAAAAGGAAGATTTGATATTGGTCTATAGTTGCTCAAAATGGTGTTATCAATTGCTCTTTTCAGAAGAGGTTTAACAACTGTAGTTTTCAGGGAGTTTGGAAAAGTCACAAAAAGAAGTGAGGCATTCACCACTTCTAATAGATCTGCTTCTAAACAGTTAAGCACCCTTTTGAAAAAATATGTGGGAAGTGTGTCAACATAGCAGGTTGACGATTTAAGGTTCTGTACCCTTTCTTCTAAAATTTTAATATCAGTTTCTTTAAAAGCAGACATAGTATCTTCTTTTTGATATTGCGGTCGAATCTGTCTGACCTCTGCATAACTTGGGGATGTGCTAATTGCTTTCGTAATATTATTGATCTTCTCAGAAATGAAGGAAACAAACTCATTGCATTTGCTGTCGGAAAGCATTTCACTGGGAATCTGACTGGGGGGTTTGTCAGTCTCTCAACAGTAGTAAGAGTGTGAGAGTTTTTTAAGTTACAGTTTATAAAGATTGAGAAGACAGTTTGTCTAGCTGTGGCTAATTTCACATTAAAAGCATGAAGGCTGTCTTTATAGATGCTATAGTGAATTTCAAGTTTCAGCTTCCGCCACATCCACTCAGCTATTTTGCATTGTCTTTTTATACTCTGTACTGCTGTTGATTTTCTCCAAGCTGATTTCTGTCTGCCTGTCTTCTTGCTGACTTTCACAGGAGCTATGTAATCAATAACATTCTTAACTTTTGAGTTAAAGGAATCAATGAGAAGATCAACAGAGTCTGCAGAAATGCTTGGTGTTAGAGATATAGCCTCCATAAATAGCACACTAGTGTTTTCGTTACTGCATCTCCTTCTGACACAGACAGATCTAGATTCAGTGGTAGCAGAGATCAATATATCAAAGAAAATACAGAAGTGATCAAATAGTGCTAATAACAATGGATGAAATGTTTAGACCCCTACTGATGATTAAATCTAGATTGTGTCCACGTTTGTGTGTGGGTCCATGCACATGCTAAATCAGGTCAAAAGTGTTTAAAACAGTTATAATTTCTTTTATAGTTTTGTTTTCTGCATTATCCATGTAAATATTAAAATCCCCTGCAATAGCAAAACAGTCAAACTCTGAGGAAATCATTGATAACATTTCTGTGAACTCTTCAACAAAGGCTGGAGAGTATTTTGGAGGCCTGTAGATAATTATAAACAGAATGCATGGAGCACCTTCCAGCACAACCCCTAGATATTCAAAAGACAAGTACTGACCAAATGACGCTTGCTTGCATTGATAGACATCTTTAAATAGAGCAGCTACACCTCCACCTCTCCTAACAGTCCTGCAGACACTCATGAAAGTAAAGTTAGGAGGGGCTGTTTCAATGAGGACTGTTGCACTGCAGCTGTCTTCTAGCCATGTTTCGTTTAGAAACAAAATCCAGGTTGTTTGTGGTTATTGAGTCATTGATTAGAAATGATTAATTTTTTAGTGATCGAATGTTTAAAAATGCTAACTTGATGGCATTGCATTTTGTCTCAACATCAATATTAGTTTGATGCATAACAGGCCACAGATTAGACGAGTCAGCCGTATGGCTTGAGAAGGCCTTAGACTTTCTATCACGTGATAAAACAGAAATAGAGAAAGCTACAGGCACACTGGGTTCCCACTTGTTCTGTAAACATTTGTGAATGTTGCTGCCGTTATAGCGGGAACCTGACACATATCACTGAGAGCTGCTATCAGTTGTTGTTGATTCACCCACAGCAGATGGAGGGTTTGGGCCCTGGCGTTGTGGCAGCAGTCGGAGAGCTTTCACAGGAAGAGGAGGACGAGCTGGGCCCACAGGCTTTGGTGGTTGTGGGGCCCGCCGTTTTTTAGTTGATATCTGGGGGCTTGCAGCAAAATAGTGGGAGAGTTTGATCCCAGTATACACCAGTTCCTCCATTTTCTGTGAGGATCTTACAAGTGGAGATGCTGGAGAGAGGAATAATGTGCCTGGTGAGCGGGGCTGTGGCTCTGGTGTTTCCGGTGGCTGAAATATGTGTCAACCACATGATGACTCAGAAGCTTATATGAAGTCCTGTCGTCACTTATACTTTGTCCAGGTGTGTGTGCCATTCAGGTTGAGTAGCTTGGCACACACTACTGTAGGATGATGGATGGAGAAGTAGATATTTTCCTTTAGCACTCTTGCACCAAGTTTGTTTGAGTGGAGGCCGTCCAGTTTAAACAGTTGTCTATGGCCCCAGAAATGGTTGAAATTGTTGATGAAATTGACTCCTTTTAAACTGCAGCTTCTTTGTAGCCATGTGTTCAGCTCAAGCAAATGTGAAAACATATTAGTTCCCCTTTCTAGGAGTGGTCCACTGATGAAAAATTGAACTTAAGTATTCAAAGTGTTTCAAAGAGTTCATTGAAGTCCTTCTTAAGGAGTTCTGACTGCTCTTTCCGAGTATCATTCTTCCCCACATGGATGATGATTCGTTTTGCAGTCTTGTGCTTCATTAGAATTTTCCAAAGTTCCTTGTTCAAATCAGAAACGGTTGCTTGAGGAAGGAAATATGTTGTTGTATTTCTACTACAATACAATACAATACAAATTTTATTTCTATAGCACATTTAAAACAACTGCCCTTGACCAAAGTGCTTTCCAGCAACATTACTGATGTTTCTGATAATAGAGTCACCCACTATCAGAGTCCTGGGCTCGGCTGTGCTCTGAGCTGAATGCCGCTGTCTGCTCGACCTTGAGTGCCTGTAGCGATGTTAGCTGCTGGCTGATCTGATCCATGTTTAATCACATTTGGGGATTTTTCACCCGCATTCATTAATGCTTCAAATCTGTTCTCAAGATGTACAGGTCCTTCTCAAAAAATTAGCATATTGTGAAAAAGTTCATTATTTTCCATAATGTAATGATAAAAATTAAACTTTCATATATTTTAGATTCATTGGACACCAACTGAAATATTTCAGGTCTTTTATTGTTTTAATACTGATGATTTTGGCATACAGCTCATGAAAACCCAAAATTCCTATCTCAAAAAAAATTAGCATATTTCATCCGACCAATAAAAGAAGTGTTTTTAATACAAAAAAAGTAAACCTTCAAATAATTATGTTCAGTTATGCACTCAATATTTGGTCGGGAATCCTTTTTGCAGAAATGACTGCTTCAATGCGGCGTGGCATGGAGGCAATCAGCCTGTGGCACTGCTGAGGTGTTATGGAGGCCCAGGATGCTTCGATAGCGGCCTTAAGCTCATCCAGAGTGTTGGGTCTTGCGTCTCTCAACTTTCTCTTCACAATATCCCACAGATTCTCTATGGGTTTCAGGTCAGGAGAGTTGGCAGGCCAATTGAGCACAGTAATTCCATGGTCAGTAAACCATTTACCAGTGGTTTTGGCACTGTGAGAAGGTGCCAGGTCGTGCTGAAAAACGAAATCTTCATCTCCATAAAGCTTTTCAGCAGATGGAAGCATGAAGTGCTCCAAAATCTCCTGATAGCTAGCTGCATTGACCCTGCCCTTGATAAAACACAGTGAACCAACACCAGCAGCTGACATGGCACCCCAGACCATCACTGACTGTGGGTACTTGACACTGGACTTCAGGCATTTTGGCATTTCCTTCTCCCCAGTCTTCCTCCAGACTCTGGCACCTTGATTTCCGAATGACATGCAAAATTTGCTTTCATCCGAAAAAAGTACTTTGGACCACTGAGCAACAGTCCAGTGCTGCTTCTCTGTAGCCCAGGTCAGGCGCTTCTGCCGCTGTTTCTGGTTCAAAAGCACACACCTGTGCACGGTGGCTCTGGATGTTTCTACTCCAGACTCAGTCCACTGCTTCCGCAGGTCCCCCAAGGTCTGGAATCGGTCCTTCTCCACAATCTTCCTCAGGGTCCGGTCACCTCTTCTCGTTGTGCAGCGTTTTTTGCCACACTTTTTCCTTCCCACAGACTTCCCACTGAGGTGCCTTGATACAGCACTCTGGGAACAGCCTATTCGTTCAGAAATTTCTTTCTGTGTCTTACCCTCTCGCTTGAGGGTGTCAATGATGGCCTTCTGGGTTAACCTCTTACCCATGATTGCGGTTTTGAGTAATGAACCAAGGTGGGAGTTTTTAAAAGCCTCAGGAATCTTTTGCAGGGTGTTTAGAGTTAATTAGTTGATTCAGATGATTAGGTTAATAGCTCGTTTAGAGAACCTTTTCATGATATGCTAATTTTTTGAGATAGGAATTTTGGGTTTTCATGAGCTGTATGCCAAAATCATCAGTATTAAAACAATAAAAGACCTGAAATATTTCAGTTGGTGTGCAATGAATCTAAAATATATGAAAGTTTAATTTTTATCATTACATTATGGAAAATAATGAACTTTTTCACAATATGCTAATTTTTTTAGAAGGACCTGTATAGGGGGTGGTAGAATACCAGTATTCACAAGCCTTGTCATAGTCGAATCTGGGGTAGAGGATGCTATCGCAGCAATATGAGATACTCATGACAATCTAATGTCTCGTGTGCCTTTGGGTCTCGCTCCTAGTTTGTGCCATCGATTAGTGTGGCGATCAGTTTCGGCTTGTTCCTCTACACTTGGTATAAACTGTTGAGCTTCACTAGATTCATGGGACTCACTGGCTGTATGCTGAGGGGGTCCGCGATGATGTTTTGCTGAGTGTTCCGCCTGTTTTGGAAGTCCAGCGAGTAACTTTGCTTCAAGAACCGCAGTCCTTTGTAGAAGTTTGCAGCAGTTCATGCAGCAAGTAGATTCAACAGGAAGCATTTTTTTCTCTTCTGTTTGAATGTTGACAGCTGTGTTTTCCCTTCTCCTGAATGTAAGCTGCTGGCAGTGGGAGGCAAAGTCTTCTTTTTCGTGGTATTATTCCCGTCCCAGAGTTTTTAGTTGTAGTGTTTGTGCCAAAAATGTGTTTTTTGAGCACTGTGCTGATCTGCTGAAGTAAAAATCTTAGAAAAATCTGAAAAAAGTACAGAAATAGGGAGCAAAGCACAGAGCAGTAAGCAAGAACATCCGAACGGTAGCGAAGCTGGAAGCACATGTAAAAAGGCATGTGATCTGCAGCAGCACACACCCATTTAATCCCAAATTTTTCCCAGACATGGAAATATCCAAATGATGTGTCATTAGTAACCCTTTGAAATAATCAATAATTGTTTTTTGAAATTTTATTGGAAAAGTGTGTGAAAAATTGTGTTTTATGTCCGGTCACAATTGTGACAGGTAGGATAATGGGTGTACTGAAATAACATATTTCTGCAGTCATAAAAATGGTTAGATATCTTAGACCAGCTATTTTAAACAGTTTGTTCACATTCTAGGGTCACTATTATGCATAAAAAACCTTATGCAACATTGATAGGAGCACTGTGATTAAAAAAAATAAAAATAAATCATCACCGCATTTCAAAATTGTTACTTTTTTGTAAAATATGACATAAAAATGTTTTATATTAATAAATCTAGTATTACAACATCATTATTGTCATTTTTTTTTTTTTTTTGTAACATTTGAATTTTTAATTTAGAACAATATTTTGTTATTGCAACATTTTAGTGTAATTTTCACTAACAACTGCAACTGGATTTATATTGTATACCTAAGTTCACTGTTATCCCACCGGTCACTATTGTGACCATCAAGATGTTTACTCATTCTATGACCACACTCAACCAAAACTAATTATTTGTGAATGCATATATTAATATTAGACACCCTAAAGATCATGAGTACCAAAAATCTTTGTCATATATTTATAAGACACTTTACTAGCCTTTAGTTTTGGAGCTTTGTTGCAGCCATCATCTTCTCAAGGTGCAAACAGGAAATAAGCTGCTCTGGTCATGTGACAATTTGCACTAATCATGTGAAACTGCACATATATAATTGAGACCCTTTATTTTTTCAATTTTTGCAGAAAGTGCACTAAAACATCAGTCATTAAGGTTTTTAGAGCTTTATAAATGAAAACCTTTTTACGGTCACTATTGTGGGCACTGGATTAAATGGGTTAAGTCTGATAAGGAGGTTGAAGTGAAACTTTACAGTGTAAAAAAAAAAAAAAAAAAGATCTGTGAAATATATGGGTAGTAAATATGGTAGCAACATTTGGGGTTTTTATTGATTGTACTTAAATTTAATGTAAATAAAGTATATATTTCATTAACTGAAAAAAAATAGAATACTAAATCATACTAAATGTTAGAAGATACTAAACAGTTAGAACTTACACTCAATGTTAGAATACTAAATTTTAGAATACTAAAATCGTTTTTATAACTTTATAATTTTGTACCTTTTTAAATATAGTTTTAAAACTTTTGTAATGACAACCACACACACACACACACACACACACACACACACACAAAAAGGTGTCAATGAGGAAGTCACATGATAAACCAAAGCTCATCACAAGCTGAGGAGGTAAATCAGTGGTCAAGTCAAGTCACCATTAATTTTTATTGCGCTTTAAACAATACAGATTGTGTCAATGCAGCTTTACAGTATTAAAATAGGAAAATAGTGTGTCAATGCAGAAGAACAATTGTAAACACTCAATTTTCAGTTAAAGGCAGTTCATCATCATATCTGGTCGGTATTGAAAAGTCCATTTTTAATTTTACGCAAAATGCGATATCTGCCGAGTTATTTTGTTACGTTTTCCCTTCTCTGCAGAATGCGACATATCCGCCAATCAACCAATCACCAATCACAGCGCACCATTCCACGCACTCTAGACAGTAATGGCAGCACTTTGAATACTCCCAGATTCCTAGTTTTCCTCATCTAATTTGTACTTTGTGATCAACAAACAAACTTAGGGCTGCACGATAAATCGCATTTGATTGTCATGCGCATCTTGCCAGTAAAGCCGGTTCTGTGATTAATAGTTAATTTTCATCAGGTGGTTTCAGATGGATACACAGACGTAGATCACTGACAAGCTATGCAATATTGCGTTCATAATCGCAGATGAGTCGCATTCGATTATGAACGAGATATTGCGTAGCTTGTGTTTTTATTAATGCAACGTATAGCAATAGTCAACTAAATAAATGTAACATGGCAAAGTTGAATGTAAGAGAAATGTCATTTTGGAATTTCTTTTGTCTAATGTGATATTGCTGTTGATGTTCTTGTTCATGATGAAAGTTTATTTCATTGCTGTAATTAATTTATAGCATTAACAAGATGACCTATTGAATTCATTTTGGGAGCGATGACTGATTGAATGTGTTTTAGTCCGGTGCCTGTATATAAGATTAGTACTGACGAAATTCAGAGGCTGTCATATGTGGATTAACCATGTTGTTTATTTTCAACAGTTTCAATATAAAAAATAACTTTCATATTGATGAAATGGATTTATTGCATTTAAAAAATAATAATAATGGATTTATTTCATTTTGGGAAATTTTTATATATATATATATATATATATATATATATATATATATATATATAATAAATCACTGAAAATCAAAATATGGCTTTGAATTTTTAATGTCATTATAATCTAAAGATGCTATGTGAAAGTTTGAAACAGAAAAATAGAGGTTTTCATCTTGCCACTTTCTTGGTAAATAAAACACATTTTTACTCAAATTAATCAAAATGGATTTATAGTGATTTGGAACCAAACTCTTCATGTAAAGCGTGAAAAGTAATGGCCCTAGTACTGAGCCTTGAGGTACTCCATACTGCACTTTTGATCGATATGATACCTCTTCATTCACTGCTACGAATTGATGGCGGTCAGATAAGTAAGATTTGAACCATGCTAATGCACCTCCACTAATGCCAACAAAGTTTTCTAGTCTATTCAAAAGAATGTTGTGGTCGATGGTAACAAACGCAGCGCTAAGATCCAGTAGCACTAATAGAGAGATACAACCATGATCAGATGATAAGAGCAGGTCATTTGTAACTCTAATGAAAGCAGGGTCAGTAACATGATACGGTCTAAATCTTGACTGGAAATCCTCACAAATACCATATTTCTCTAAGAAGGAATATAATTGTGAGGATACTACCTTTTCTAGTATCTTTATCTAGTATGACAGAAAAGAGATATTCGAGATTGGTCTGTAATCTGACGTGATACTATAGCTGACAGCTGCATGGTTACAATTTTATCTCTAATAGTATCGATCTTGGAATTAAAGTAGTTCATAAAGTCATTACTACTGTGCTGTGGGGAAATGTTAATGCCTGTTGGTGTTTTATTTTTCATTAATTTAGGCACTGTATTAAATAAATTCCTGGGTTTATGTTTGTTTTCTTCTAAAAGAGATGAAAAGTAATTAGATCTAGCAGTTTCTATAGGATAGGGTACTTTCCCGCCATGCTACACGAAATACCTCTAGTTTTGTTTTCCTCCAGCTGCGCTCCATTTTCCGCAGACGCCTCATGTAAGCAGGTGGAGGTTGATTAGGGTCAGCAGCGAAAAGGAAAGAGGTCCTTCTCAAGCCTCAGCGCTGAGGAAATCCCTGCCATCCGGAGACAAAGGCTAGGATGATTGGCCTGCTGGGAGAGATGAACTGTTCCTGCTTGCAGAACACCCACACTTGTCATCCTGCAAACAAGCCAGAGCATTTGGCACTGGATGAACAAGCAATCACTTTAATGTCTTTCTCCATACAGCCGTGTTGATCAGCAACTTCTGTCTCTGTGCAGAGATCAGTCATGTCCCTCTTATCTGCTGTAGTTTCTCCTCATTACTGTGGAAAGTCTCACACTTGTTGCATCCCGTTGCATTACAAACATTACGAATAGTTGACCTGATCACACTGCTGTAATTGCATGTTGATTTAGCCAAAGTAGGACAAATTCCTGGATCAACTCTGAGTCCCGGACTGTTCTGAGCTCATTCTCTGACACACTGATGTATACCATGCATACTATGCAATATCATTTACAGGTTGATACAATGTCTACCTGCCTTTCGCCAGATTTCAAAAGTTCTCCAGGTTAGCAGTTGCTTAAGTGACGCCAGTGCAGAGACCTGAGTAGATTCAGAGTCAAGACCGAGACCCAATGTGCCAAATGTGCGTAAAAATCAGCATTGGTTTGTACATGAAAGATTTTTGCTTGCCAGTTGGATGGTAACATATTTAAAATTAATTCTAACAGTGCCTGAGAACGTGATACGGTTAAGTGTGGATCCAACCCTTACAAAGATCTGAGATGACCGAACACCTGAGAAGAGATGATGCCAACGCCCCAGAAGACCTCAGATGATGCTAATCCTGTTACAACATATAAAACTACCAAATTTTGCTTAATCACAACATTTAATCGCAATCGCAAAGTTTAATCGCGACATGTAATCATTGCAGTTAATAGTGTTCAATGTCTGTTTGATTTTGTTTTGATTGTAATTTGTAACTTAACTGAATGATTCTTACAGTACATTTCTGCCATAGTCACCACTAATAACCTACTCCTAAATATAATGTA
The DNA here is from genome assembly GCF_018340385.1 of Cyprinus carpio. NCBI lineage: Eukaryota > Metazoa > Chordata > Actinopteri > Cypriniformes > Cyprinidae > Cyprinus > Cyprinus carpio. Next base: position 4,250,368 of record NC_056609.1, read on the forward strand.
GAAACTTAATATTTTCTTTAAAGCTGCTTTGCAGTGATTGGTATTGTTAAAAGCGCTATACAAATAAACTTGAATTGAATTGAATTGAACTGAATAGTGTGATTACTGAATCACATAGACTGCATTGTAATTGTATAAACAGGTAATCTGATGTGCTGCATTTCAGAGTGAAATTTCACAGTAAATACTCCACAAAAACTTCATCTCTACAAGTGCTGTGAGTTTGAATCATTCATAAATCGTTTGAAAATCCAACATCCGCCATACATCTTCCCAAGTTTGTAATGAGAAAGTTTTATCTGCTGTCAGCAAAAGAGAAGCATTTTGTAAGAGAAGTTTACCTGTTATTTTCCACCAATAAAAGCTCTATGGTTTAACTTTTCGAAAGCAAAGAAAAAAAAAGAGTATTGTACTGTTGTTATAAAATAATAATAATAATAATTATTATTACTATTATTATTCATTTTTATTACAGTATATAAATTGTACTAATTGTACTGTTGTTATAAAATACTATTACTACTATTAATTGTTGTAATTATTATTATATAAATTATTATATAATGTATAACTTATTTATTTATTTGTTTATGTTTTAAATAAATAAAAGTTCTATTTCGAGTAACATTTATGAATGTTTTGTCATTTCATTTTGTTTATATTTCTCTCTTTCATGCTACACATGACATGATTCAACTGTACTCTGTGGAAAAAAGTCCAATCTAGATGTGTTTTCCCAGTATGTTCTGCTTGATTTTAATGATGCAAATGTTTGGTAAATTGTAAATTGTGCCAACATGCTGAAATCAAAGGACAGTCTATTCCGAATCAAGACCTACTCCAAATAAAAATATGGTTTTGGACTCAAGACCAGGTCCAGTCTCAAGCCCTGCAACGCTGCATGACACTAGTGTCCTCTGTTCTCCAGAGAGATTCACATCACATTTCACTGGATTCCTGGATTTAAGACCCTGTTTCTGACCTTCTGTTTCTTTGTGTAATCTACAGACCATGACAAACAGACTCCCGCTAGGCCACCGTTATCAGCGACATCTGCTCACCTCAAACACAGAAGCTCTTCAGATTAAACCAGACCTCCACAGAAACTCTCCGGCTCTAGAAACTACTGATGATTACTTTCCATCCACAGACAGCTATTTTGTACCTTTACACTGCTTACTTTGAAAAATAATGAGATGTTTGGGGGTAATGGGTTCGACTATGGGTTTCTTATATAATAACTCTTCAGTTGTATACAGGGAGTCAGTACATTTGGGAGGTGGCACTGTAGTAAGCGAACACTTGTGTTAATCAGCCAAGTGGACATGGATATTAGCCAGTGCAATAATTTCAAAATGGCCAAATATCGACCCATTTAATCATTAGTGTTCATGTCAGTCAGACTTTGGTGTGTATACATGCAAGATCAGAAATGTGCATGCTAAAACAGAAAGGGAAATGTGCTTGCAGCTGTGAATCCAAGGATTATGTCGAGTACAGTGCAGAGGATTTGCTTTTTAAGTATTTTCCCGGCCAACAAACAATCAAAGACTCAAAGAGCTGAGTCTGGTGAACAGCATATTTACGTCAGGCCCACTGTAATGGATTCAGATGCCTTCTGATGAGATTGAGATTGATTTTCTTTGTGAGCTCCTCAGTTGTGGACTGTGCGGGCTGAAGGAGCGCAGCTGCTGCCCTCATTTTCACAAACACACACACACACGGAGGTCTCGCCGTCACTCTGTCGCTCCGACGGACTCGCCGTATCCATGGAAACGCTCCAATGCTGATGCTGGCGAACTGGTGATCGACTTTGGCTTGGAGGAGATGTGGCATGCTGTGATGGGATATTGGCTAAATCATCGCGGGTGCATGGACACACAGGGCTGTAGAGCATGGAAAGTGAACAGGGTATGGCTGGCATTTCAGAGAAATCTACAAAAAAAAAACAAGAGGCAGAGAAGCTCTCGAAACAACAAGAAGCAATGCTTCTGCACCATATACCAAACATGTGTAACTTACAATCCTGGCAGCAATTCTGTCATGTTATGGCTGTATTCAATTATATACTTTAAAAATTTATTTTTATTATGCAAAAAGTGTTACTGCAAAGCCCTTTAAAGCTTTTTTTAAAGAGTTGTTTTCTCAAGTAGATGCAAACCATTAAAAATACTAAACGAGTTAGCTCCCTCTAGAGGCTGAAGAGCAAACAAAACAACACAGCTGGGTCATTCTGTAGTGCCATGTTAAAAAGGGAAGGGCATTTAACAAGGTTTGAAATATTCTGTCAACTAATAATGTGTTCAATTGTGCAAACTCAAACTAACAGTAAATTTTAATGGACAACACTTCATACATTCTACTAACTATAAGTAACGTTGTAACTGCATGTGAACTTAATCTGCTACCTTTAATCCTAACCTAACAGGCTACTAATACTCTAATGAGAGTTAGTTGACACGTAGCTGCAAAGTTATCCCAGCATGAATGACGTGGGAGGGAAACTGAAAACTGAGCATTAATCAACATGAGGAGAGCTGTAATGATCAGTGCGCTCCTGCAGTTGCTCTCCTAAATGAAGAAGGAAATGTCAGGCCATGTATAACCAGCCCAGAGGGCAGACTATACACGTGTGTGTGTTAAAACAATGGCTTCTGACTCATATCTTTAGTCTCTTGACACCCATAAAATAAGCTACCGAAAAACATATTGCTTTTACAAACCATGTCACCACGTTTACTCCTCTCACACAATGCCTGGCTGTGTTTGCAAATAAAAAAGGGATGTTTATTAGTCAGACAGGGAACCCAATAAAAGGATTTATATTTATCATGATTCTTAAAGAAACATTATCATTGGTTTCATGTGGTTCTTTTTCATTATTTCCAAAATGAAAATTCTGTCAGTTTTATCAATATTATTTTGAAAAATCTTCATCTGGTAATCACAAATGACTAGATAAATCATGAAATGATGGGTGACACCGTAATGGATTTACTGCCTTACTGAAATAAGGCTTTGAGAGTTTTGATATTCAATTAAACTATATTTATTCATCGCTGGAGATGATTTGCATAGCTTCAAGGGTAACATGTCCTTGTTGAATGATGGGACATTACCATACCTCTCCATGAACTCTTTCAGGCCTCACACACAGCTCCGCTCCTCCATCCCTCATCCATATGCAGCACTTCAGATCAATGTGATCGGTGTGTGTATACGGCTCACATTCTGTCATCATTTCCTCAACCTCAAGGTACCTGGTTTAAGAATATCCTGGTTGCTTTTTGCATATAATAACTGTGAATAGTTTGGAAGCCTGTTTCTGCCACAGAATAAAAATAATAATAATAATAATAATAATTATGATTTTTTTTTTCCCATTTCATAATTCTGACTGTTTTTCTCATAATTGTGATGCATAAACTCAGAATTCTGAGTGATCCAGTATGACTTACCTGTGAACATTACACCTGTGAAGCATTTATTCATGAGCTATAAACGTTAATTACCTCTGAAAGTGAACCTTAATGCAAAGTTTGTAATGTGAAGTCTGTTTTTCCTTGATTGCACTTCTAGTATTTAGGCTCAGTGTTCCTGTTGTCCGGTATTGTTTGTGTTTCAGTTGTTGTCGTGTTTTCTCCTGCATTCTGTTGGAGTCATTGTTAAAGATTATTAGTTTTGATTTCTCCAGTGTTGTGCGCTTACTACAGCACAACACTGTCACAGTCTTACTATAATAGTCTATTTTTGCTGCATCAAGGAAAACATCAGGAATCTGCTTTTGAGTAAAATGAGTAGGGATAAATACATTTATTAAGCATTGTTTTGTTTACTGTGTTGAGACTGTGCTGAAGTCGCATTTGGTCTTGTACTGCATCGTGCACCTTGTCAGTGTCGTGCCCTTACTTAGACCTTTGTTGTGATAAACAGTAAAGTGTGTTTAGCTGAATTCAATTTCCGTTTTGTCTGATGGGTATAAAAAAGTTAAGTATACCGTGGTATCAGTCGCGGCAGCCCTCCTCATGTGAAGACTGAAGAGTGTAAAGACCATCGACTCTGCCGTGCAACTCCACTGGACAGGGACACCGGCAAGGGACATAAGTGTGCTTTCGATCCGTCCTCTTTTCTACACCTTGCTCTGTTTCAGTTTTTATGAGCAATTATTACTATGTGTTTCCATATCCCTACTATCACTACCACTCGCAAGCCACACATCACACACTGTAGGCAGCGCAATCCTAACAACCTGCACACTTTGCCTATGTCTGCTAATACACTGCTTTCTTATTCTATTGGTCTCTGGAAATGTCAGTCTGCAGTAAACAAAGCAGATTTCATTACATCTATTTCTAGTCATTCAAGACTAAACCTCATGACCCTGACAGAGACCTGGATCAAACCAGAGGACACTGCTACTTCTGCAGCACTCTCCAATAGTTTCTCATTTTCCCACACTCTCCATCTGACTGGAAGAGGTGGATATACTGCTCTGCTTATCGCTAATGTTTGGAAATTTATTCCTTTACCTTCTCTGGGTATTAACAGCTTCTTTGAATTACATTCAGTCACTATTAACCACCCTTTTAAAATCCATTTTGTAGTTGTTTATCAACCTCCAGGACCATTAGGTAACTTCTTGGATGAATTAGATGTGCTGCTCTCAACCTTTCCTGAAGATGGTACTCCCCTTGTTATGCTTGGAGACTTCAACATGCACCTAGATAAACCTCAGGCTGCAGACTTCCACACTCTGCTTGCCTCTTTTGATTTCAAGAGATTAACTACTGCTACTCACAAATCAGGAAACCAACTGGACCTTATTTACACACGACACTGCTCCACTGATCATGCACCGGTTACTCCACTGCACACCTCAGATCACTTCCTCCTCACTCTTAACCTCAACATGGTTCCTGACACAACACATACCCCTTCACATGTCATCTTTCGACGTAACCTACGCTCACTCTCACCCTCCCGGCTATCTGCAATGGTTTCATCTTCGCTTCCTCCCCCTAACCACCCCTTGTGCCCCTTGGTTATCTGATGTTCTCCGCGAACATCGTTCTAAGCTCAGGGTTGCTGAAAAGGTGTGGCACAAATCCAAATATCCTACTGACCTTAATGTGTATCAGTCACTCCACTCTTCCTTCTCTGCTAATGTCTCTACTGCTAAAAGGACATACTATCACAATAAAATAAACAATTCGTCTAACTCTTGCATGCTCTTTAAAACATTGTCCTCGCTCCTTTGTCCTCTCCTCCCCCTCCTGCATCAACTCTAATAGCTGACGACTTTGCCACGTTCTTCATTAATAAAATGAAAACCATCAGTGCACAATTTTCCACACCTCAATCCGTCAAGCACATCTTACCAGCAAACATACACTCTTTCACATCCTTCTCTTCACTCTCTGAGGCAGAAGTCTCCAAACTCATCCTTTCTAATCATCCTACTACTTGTCTGCTTGATCCTATTCCATCTCATCTCTTCAAGCCAATTTCTCCTGCAGTTGTACCTGCACTCACTCACATCATTAACACATCCCTTCATACAGGTGTTTTCCCCTCATCATTTAGACAGGCTCGTATAACTCCACTCCTTAAAAAACCCACCCTTAACCCATCTCTTTTAGAGAACTACAGACCAGTTTCCCTTCTTCCTTTCATTGCAAAAACATTTGAACTAACTGTGTTAAACCATGTCTCTGCCTTTCTCACACAGAACAACCTCCTTAACAGCAACCAATCTGGCTTCAGAAGTGGACATTCAACTGAGACTGCCTTGCTCTCAGTTGTTGAAGCCCTAAGACTGGCAAGAGCGGAATCCAAATCTTCAGTACTTATCTTGCTTGATCTATCTGCTGCTTTTGACTCGGTTAACCACCAGATCCTCCTGTCAACCCTACTGGCAAAGGGCATCTCAGGAACCGCACTCCAGTGGTTTGAGTCTTACCTATCAGATAGGTCCTTCAAAGTATCTTGGAGAGGTAAGGTGTCCAAGTCGCAATATTTAACTACTGGGGTGCCTCAGAGCTCAGTTCTTGGACCACTTCTCTTCTCTGTCATTCAAAAACATGGCTTTTCCTAACACTGCTATGCTGATGATACTCAACTCTACCTCTCATTCCATCCTGATGATTCGACTGAAACTGCTCGCCTCTCAGCTTGTCTAACAGACATTTCTTGCTGGATGAAGGACCATCACCTACAACTCAACCTTGCCAAGACAGAACTGCTTGTGATTCCAGCAAACCCATCGTTTCATCACAATTTCACCATCCAGTTAGGCACATCAACCATAACTCCTTCAAAAACAGCCAGAAACCTTGGAGTTGTGATTGATGATCAGTGAACTTTCTCAGACCACATTGCTAAAACTGTCCAGTCCTGCAGATTTCCTTAATCAATATCAAGAAGATCAGGCCCTTTCTTTCGGAACATGCTGCACAACTCCTTGTTCAAGCTCTTGTTCTGTCCAGGCAATGCTTACTTGGCAGGTCTTCCAGCCAGTTCTGTCAAACCTCTACAATTAATCCAGAATGCAGCAGCAAGATTAATTTTTAATGAGCCGAAAATAATGCACAAAAAAAAAAAACCTTTTACTACGTTAAGCTAACTGAGACTTGTCTATGTGTATCATTACTCTTTTGTTGATTTTGATTGCTTCCATTGTCCTCATTTGTAAGTCACTTTGGATAAAAGCATCTGCTAAATGACTAAATGTAAATGTATAATATGTGAGTTAAAAATGGCTCACCATTTGGCAAGTATTGAGTTAAAATAACTTTGTATGTGTTTATAACTGCTTATTTGTCATTTATACTGTAATTTATGAATGAACAACTTTATAATAAAGCCTTTACAAATGAAACCTTAATGTAACATGTTACCGACATGAGAGGGTGAGGAAATGATGGCAGAAATTACATTTTTGCTCAAACTATTAGTTTCATTTGTCAGATACAGTGCATCAAAGGAATAGAGGTCACTTTTGCTCTTTATCTCTGTTCCTTTTGCTACAGACAAATTATGATCCACATACAAAACACGAAATAAGGTTATAGTTGCCTACACAGCAGTAAGTAATTGAAAGGCTCGACACTGGAAAACAAAAGCTCCATTCAAGACTGCAAATTGAATTTGGTAATATCCATTAATGTCACTACAGCAAGAGGGAGAGAGAGAGAATGCTCTTCAAGGTAATTACCTTCAATTTTCTGCTATTAAACTACATCAGAATGGACAGAGCGCATATCAGAGATGAATCCGTACACATACAAAGAGCGCTTGCCTCCACGCGGGAACTATCTTTATTTACTCGTATTTATTTACACCGACATCTATGAGCTAACCAACTAGTGAATAACTTGAAACGGGAATACATGAGGTCTATATTTAGAAAAATAAGGATGTATTTGTCTGGTATGTGTCTTTTTTGAGTTTGTGTGAAATATTCTGCAGCAGTATGTTAAGTTTATAAAATGTGTCACATGAGTTTAACAGTTTTGAAGCTCTGTGGACTTCACATAAACGGTCTGTTAAAGAAGTCAGTCAGATCTGCTCAAGAGTTTTCATGCATCCTGTTAACTGTGGCAAGAGGTTGTGTATATACAGACAAAGATACACCATAATATACAAGTACTGTAATGCTTTCCTGTACTTTTCTATTCCAGTCATTGTCATTTAGTCAACAGCAAATGGAAAGGTTCAGAATAGGGAGTTAAAGGTTCAGAAAGACAACAGTCCTTAGCTAGTTTCAGATGAGATGTTAGTTATTTTTAAAGATTAAATGTTAAAATTAATTACATAAAGCAACCAGGGTTCTGGGGTCCACAAGAGGGCTCCAGCAAACTTCCAAACGGGCCTCAATATGACTTACAGTGACTTAAAATATGTCAAAAAGGCATTAAAATAAGCTAAAACAACTCAAATTAAACCTCTTTTTTTCTTTGAAGTATGTATTGAAAACCTTGATATATGAGGTAGATTAAAAACAATACTTTTGGGCATTTTTATAAAGAATATAATTTTTTCTTATGCCAAACTCAACAGAATGTCCTTATGTAGGAATTACGAAAAAGAATACATTTAAAATCTCTATCCTTAATTCTTCATATAAACGACTAGAAAAGTTGTGTAAATTAATTAGTTACAAAAAGTAAGATCCTTTAAGAACATTCAGCTCTTATTTTAATGAGTCAAAATGGTTGAGAAGTGCTGACATAAGTTGCTGTCTTTAATTGCAAAATAAATCCATGTCCTACAGAGAGAGAGAAAACAAAACCTGTAATGCATTATCAAAAAAAAAAAAAAAAAAAAATACAATGTACAATGTACAATGAAGAGCAGTAGATTTAATACTTACAGTGGTTGGGATCTCATCCGTTTTCTTCTGAAAAACCTGAGTCTCATTGACATGGTTACTGGGGAATTATCCAATCACACCTATCTGGTCTACAAAGCACTCACCATAGACCTGCAAAAGCAAAGCTGCTGCTGTGATTTCTGGGTCTGCGGTCAGATCAGCCGACAGGGAAATGTCAAACACACTTCCAGACCAGAAGACTCTGGCTCCCTCTACAGGCTTGAGTTTAGAAAACACATTTATCATCTGGCCTCACCTCAGGTTTATGTATCTTCAGTCTGAAGCGATGTAGTTTTAAAGAGCTTTAGCCATTGAAAGCACATCTGTGAGGCAGAAACAAGACTTCAGAAACAAAGAACAAGTACAGATAATAGAGGTAGTCATAACACATTTATCTTGACTACAAAAACAACTAATACATGTACATACTGCTAAAATGGATCAGATGATTATATTAATTCCTTCTGGAATTATATATACATAAAAACATTCTGGTCAGAAGTCTAGGTTAAACTAGTGCGCATTCTTTCACTGCATGATTCAGTTTATTAAAATGCATTTAGAATGATCACAAAATTCAAGATATGGGGGCAGAAATATATATTTATATCATTTCATATACAGTAGTTAATCAGTATCGCGAAGACTGATGTTTTTTCCAACAAAAAGCAGCATGATTACAAATGTGACAGTGATTTAATAAACAGTTCAACAAACAAGAATTTAATATTAAGACACATTACGTTAAAACATTACATTTTAGACACAATATTGATGGTTTTTGCTCTATTTCACCAACAAATATAATTCCAATTTGCATCTCTGAGCAACATGACAGTGTTTTGTTCCTGAATGAATCAACCGTTTAAATGACTCGGTTCAATCGCAATGACTCACTTATTAACAGTGACTTGCTGCCACGTACTGACGGTTTTAATTTCACATTTATTTATTTATTTTATAATTTCAGATATCAGTATTCAATGTTTTATGTTTAAAATATCAAAACCGTATTAATGCATTTGTAACTGCAGGTTAAATACATTAATGTCCTGCATTAAACAGTGTGTAAATGCCACTTCAGATGTAGCTTCTGTGTTTCATCTGCATTGCAGATTAATTTTGTCAATACTGATTTAATTTGCTTTGTAACAGCCCAAATGACATTATTCTAAATGACTGATTCAAGTCAACATTTCAACTGAAAAGGTGATGCACACCATAAAAGGTAATAATCAATTCAAACTTACTGGAAAAGATTAATTTCTATCACTGCTGTGAACTGATCACCACACAGAATATGCAGAATATCAAAAACTTATGAGTCAGCTGTCCACGGTAGTCCTTAAGATATCAGCAGAATAACACACTCAGCAAAATATTATCTAATTATCATTATCAATAAAATCCCAGAAAATTTTGAGACATATTTTTGTCCATATCGCACTCACTCTGCTGACTCATCATTACAAGTATAGTGTTAAGTATGATTTTCATATATGTATATCTTTTTTTTTTTGTCTTGTTATGTGTTTAGCATGTGTGGTATTGTATTGCTCATGTCTGTTCGATGTATGATGTATTTGTCTACATTATATGTATATTGTATTGTATATATTGTATGTATTGTACCCTTTAGCTTAAAGGGGTCCAATTATGTTTTTTCACTTTTCAACTTTTAGTTAGTCTGTAATGTTGCTGTTCGAGATTAAAAACGATCTGCAAAGTTACAAAGCTCAAAGTGCAATTCAAAAGGAGATATTTTATTTAACAGAAATCACTTTTCAAAAACTACAACAAACAACTCGTTTGGACTACAACGCTTATTTTCCGGGATTTGTGATATCACAAATACCGACAAATGGGACGAGACCTGGCTGAGCTGCATTAGAGAAGGCAAAAAGGGTTATCACTATGTCTGAGACACGCTAGCTTTCCCAAGGCAGACGAACTTAGAGCAGTTACAATCATCCGGGTTAAATCGCGCTCAAATTGATATGATTTTGACACAATATTTACACTGAATCTTGTAGCAGGAGGCTATGGTAAGGGGCATGACATTTCCCAACCAGGTGCCAAGTGGTGCTAATCACAACACACACTGGCCCAGCTAACCAATCACAGCACATTTCGTATTTCAGAAGGTGGGCCTACATTTGATACAGGAACGTTTCGAGCCGTTCATGCCAGACTGGGGAGAGAGGTTTACTTCCCCCCTGGGGGAGAGAGGTGTTGTAATAATCAAACAACCTAGTATGAGAACCTGTTCTAGTACACCCCCAAAACAAAATCAAGACCTTGTAAAAGAGCGTAATAGGACCCCTTTAAGAAAAAAAAGACTACAATAAAAAAACAACAACAACAACAAAAAAAACAATAAGTGAATATTCCCACCTCTATTGCCCAGAAAGAAAATGCAGTTTATTGAAAACTTATTGACCAACAAGTGGTTTCAGTAATCACTTTGATAAACTAAAATACTTTGAAATGTTTCCTAAAAAAAAAAAAAAAAAAAAAAAAAAAAAAAAAAAAAAAAAAGCCTTTGTTTGTTTTACCCAAATGCTGGGTTCAGTCTGTTGGGTCATTTTACTGGGTTGTTTTTAAAATTAGTCCGCAGGTGCTGGGTAGTTATTCCTCTTATTTCAGACGGGTGGCGCTGTTGCGCCGTTTGCTTGGTGATCACTAACTTTAAGTCACTCCATTGCTCAAACCCGGTGAGCAATCTGCATATAAACTGTAACACGTTTACACTTCAGTTTAGCTTTATGGGACACCCAACATACTATTTTGAGAATCAAATAGAAAGAATTAACAATTTAGCTGCAATGGCACAAAAAATGAAAATTATGAAAGGAGGACACGTGTATATATATCATAGACTGTATAAAAACATATATATAGAAATAGATGCTTGATATTTAATTTATAATGCCTCAGTGTATGTTATTGATAATAGTTTAAAAAAAAAACTGATGTAAAGCCAGTGCAATCTTTTGTTTCACTTTTTGTTGTGTGACACAATGCAGGCTATGCAAGGTTACGTGGTGATTGCAGCATACCGAAATGATGAATATTCACGGGATCTATTCTATTCTATTCTATTCTATTCTATTCTATTCTATTCTATTCTATTCTATTCTATTCACTCCTTATGGCAACGTCTCAAAGGTCAGTAACATTATACAAAACAGTACCAAACAGGAAAATATATTTCGTTCCCTTTCGCCTGACGTAATGCGTATAAAGTTAGCGTGACGCACTTCCGCAAACTTGGAGCGGAAGTTGTGTTGTTGTTGTGTCGTGGGGGTTGAGCCCGCCGGCTCGGGTTATTTAGGATGCTTCGCTCGCTCTCTTTGTGTTTATATTCGGTGTGAAGCGGCGGGCTGCATGGCGTAGTCAGACGCGGTGTTTTTCAGTCGCATGTCGTTATTATTTCAGGGTTTGTGCAGGGATGGACTCGCTCTTTGGGACCGCGGCTGCCGCGCAAAAGTCCGGCTCTTCGGCGGCGAACAACGGAGCTGCCGGCAGAAAAAACGCCAAAAACGGCAGCAAAAAGTGCAAAAACCGCTCAGCCCGATATCCAAAAGCAAGCAATAATCCGCCTTATCTACCTCCAGAGGTGAGTTTGCTCTGGTTTAGCTGCGCTCAAACACATCTGTCTGTTTTACAGTCGACTCTGCTTCCGTTTACCGCGTTCAGTATATATTTATATTTCCTTCTGACAAGATGATAGATTTAGTAGATTTCAGGGCTTGTGACATAAGACAAGTGGAACATGTTGAAAGTAGTCTCTCTAGCAGCTCAAAAACAGCTGAGCGCATTGTTACCCCATAAACATTATAATAAACACGAACTGAATAACATAAATGGCAGCATAAAGCATCTTTGATCGCATAAACACATGCTTTTTAAATCCAATATAAAGAAATGTAACACAAAACTTCTGGAAATGCACCTTTCTCTATAACTAGTCATGTTATTTACCTAAAATACAGCCTGTATTTACAGTAGAACTTCGTGTCTTTGAAAATATATTATAATTTTAATAATATATGTAATATAATTTCTATATTGTTGTGGCAAGTACATTTTAAAGAAAGTATGTTCCACATAACCCGTCCATTAATTTGAGTTTATAAAACCGCTTGATAATTACATAAGAACTGGATTATAGCACATATCAAATTTGAGAGAATTCATGGTTTTCACTTTTTTGTTTGGCTGGCGATAAAGGAGAGCTTCAGTAGAAAGAAAAAACAAGAGGTGGACGTCGAGCGATCGATGAGATGAGAGCGAAGGAGTGTAATGAGAGGATGACTCATTTCTGTGTTTGTGACCTGATGAATGCTGACAGATCAGAGGATCACTGCTGCCATTAGCTGGACTTGCTGAACTAGATTGAGAGAATTTTAATAAAAACAAACAAATTATGTCTAGGGCTGTGTTCAGCACCACGCTTTTGTTTGTTTTTCTTGTTCATTTTGCCTGTCCTTAAATTGTGACTGGTTTACATTAGCATTAGCAAACCTGACATCAGTTCAAATGTGATTTAACGCAGTGTGTCTGATCTCAAACGAGGGTTAAAGTAGTAAGACGTGTGTAGGAAGAGACTATTCTGAATGAGCCAACAAATCTGTTGACTGTTCGCGGCGTCAGCGCGGCTCTTTCTCTTCTTTGTGCTTTTGAATCCTGACCTGTGTGACTTTGAGCTCGGTTCAGCATTAACGCTGCCCTGTCTTTTGTTTCAGGCTGAAGAGGGAAACATTGAGTACAAGGTAAACATCTGCACTGATATTCACCAAATATATCACCCAACACAACAGAGCGCCTCAGATTTGGACATGAATGTTTCTTGAAAGAATACAATATTTTGCACCGCTTTTATTGATGCATAGGTTACCCTCAATGCACTGTAAGTAGCTAGCAATCTTCTGTGTAAATGCATGCAGCAGAAGATTAGCAGAGCTTTTTATACACTACAGCTGCTGCCGGCAAACAAAACAGTGCTGACACTCCCTTCGTTACATGTGCACCGGGGGCCTAATTGTTGTTATGGTTGTGTGTGTTGCAGCTGAAGCTGGTGGACCCCACGCAGTACCGCTTCGAGCACCTGGCCACACAGATGAAGTGGCGGCTGCAGGAGGGCCGCGGCGAGGCCGTGTATCAGATCGGCGTGGAGGACAACGGGCTGCTGGTGGGTCTGACGGAGGAGGACATGAAAGCCTCTCTCAAAACACTGCGCAGGATGGCTGAGAGGTACGAACACACACAGACCTCAGCTCACGCTCACTCTGCGTGCTAATATTAACCTGACAAACTCAGCTTGTCTCATAGGTGTATCAAATCAAATATCACAGGAGCATGCATAGGTCATACTCGCCTCAAAACAGTAACAAGAGACAGTTCTCATGCAATCATAATAATATACTTGTAGTGTGCCCATCATGGTAGTATTAGTTGTACTGTCTGATACATGTGCATATATATTAAAAATCTAAAGAGACTGAAATGTGACCTCACTTGTGAAAAAGTAGTGCACTTAATTCTATTGTTTGTGCACTTGTAGTGTACGTCAAATCAATTATTTTTAAAAGTAAAAAAAAAAAAAACGCAGTTGCGGATAATATAACTGAAATAAAAGGTCACTTCATGACTATCTTAATGCACTTAATACACATCTAAAAAGTGCACAAAAATGTTTTTCTATATAAAGTACATTTTAATCATCTTGTGTTGTGCTTTAAAGAAGTACACTTATTTTGTCATGTTGAATAATGTAAAAACACATGTAATGTACTTTATATTAATTTTAACCATAGTGTGTTATTTTTAATTGAATTAAATATATTTTAAAAGTACTAAATGACAAATAATTGTGTAATTACAAATGTTTAAATACATAATGCATGTTTCAGTTAAAATGATATTATAGTTTATTATGAATGCCTGTCAGTACTTTCAGCAGTACTTTAACCATATTTCAAATATAATACGAAATTACAGAAAAGATGTACTTAAGTGTGTCAAAAAAGCACTCTGAAGTTCGGCTAATTGCATTTTACATGCATTTAATCTTTAATTTAGTTGCAGTTATGTAAGTGTCAGAAAACATATTCAGTTTTCACTGAAGTATATTCATTTAAAGTGTGTGATTTCAGTCATTAGCACTCTTCTGAAGTGTAAGGTGTGCTTGTTGTCAGGAGAAGGGCTGCTGTGTTCTTGGCCAGTTCAGTGAGGTAGTGTTGTGTGTGTGTGTGTGTGTGTGTGTGTGTGTGTGTGTGTGTGTTCAGGGTGGGTGCAGACATCACGGTTCTCAGAGAGAGGGAGGTGGATTACGACTCGGACGAGCCTCACAGAATCGCTGAGGTGCTCATCAGGAAAGTGCCAGATGATCAGCAGGTAATCGTCTGGTGTTTCATGTTCATCTGATGTGTTTGATGCTCTCGGGCCCGTGTTAATGGCGTTACGTGACGCTTCTGCAGTTCCTGGATCTGCGGGTAGCAGTGCTGGGTAACGTGGACTCAGGGAAGTCCACTCTGCTTGGTGTGCTTACACAAGGAGAGCTGGACAACGGGAGAGGGAGAGCGCGACTCAACCTCTTCAGACACCTTCATGAAATCCAGACCGGACGGACCTCCAGTATCAGCATTGAGATCCTGGGCTTCGACAGCAAAGGAGAGGTGAGAACTGCTGCACTCACTGTGTGCCTCAGACAAGCGCAGACTGATGTAGAGCGTGGCTTTCCTGTGATCACACATATAGTCTGAAGAGTGTGGCTTCCCTGTGATCACACACATGTTTATTTCTATGATAGGATGTCAAGTTTCATTCTTGCTTGACAGCTGTAAACAAACTGAGCTCAAAATGTGTCTAACCCCGTTTATAACAAGTTCTTGTTTGCCTGGTCTAGTTTGGGCATGTCCTGATTTGTATTTTTGCAGTATTCTTTCACTAATAACTGCCCACTAACTTCACCCCAAAGGTGTATGATGGATTATCATAGAGCTGCACAATAAATCACGTTTTAATCACAATTTCTGCTTCTCTTGACTTAATAATCATAATCATCTGCAATAATTTCCTGCTGGTTACTTATACCGAAAAAAATTCATTTTACTTTGACATTTGTGTTATTCTGCATTGGTAGCAAGCCTCCACAAGCGTTTATGGTTGCGGTTGCCAGATGTCCAGAGTTTAAATCCCCAATTTGAGTTATTTTCATAAATCAAAACATTTTTTGCACATTGGCTTACTTTTTCTTCCCAACCTGGCAACCACACACACACACTCTCTCTCTCTCTCTCTCTCTCTCTCTCTCTCTCTCTCTCTCTCTACATTATGGAAAAAGCACTCATGAGCTGAAAATACCTGTAAAACATGTAAGCTGGAATATAAAATAAACAAAACGTAATACAGGCAGTGTGTTTTCTTTCATCCAGTCGTTTACTAAATTTTCGGGCAACCCATGTGAGTTCACCCTCTCTTAATTTGTGCTAATGTGAAATTGCTATAATTCTGATTAAATGTAAAAAAAAAACAAATTTTAACCATTTTCATGCAGCTCTAGATTATCATCAGCGTTAAACATGAACTTAGTATGTGTATGTTAGTATGCATCGGTGTCTGTTCTTATCTAGGTGGTGAACTACAGTGAGTCCCGAACGGCCGAGGAAATCTGCGAGAGTGCCTCAAAAATGATCACCTTCATAGACCTGGCAGGCCACCACAAGTATCTCAAGACCACCATCTTTGGCTTAACCAGCTACTGTCCAGACTTTGCCATGCTCGTGGTCAGCGCCAACACCGGCATCGGTAAGCATTTACAGCACGTCTGACGTTAGGCTGCTGTTTGCTTGAACCTGTTTATCTCAGATAGTGCCAGTCTGATAAATGTCAAATCACGCAGGGCAAGTGACACAAATAGAGCTCATAATGTTTGGACACGTTAGTCCTTTTTTGTCAAATCAGCTGTTCTCCTGGATACTCAATAATCCTAGCATATGGTCTTATGTAATGCAGAGCGTCACTCTTTAAGTGTCGCCCCCATTCCTTCTGTCCTCCATACCCCAAAATACCTCAGGGCTGCTCTGGTCCTGGACCAAAGTGGCTCTTGAATGAAGGTATAGGGAAACTTGAGACGTGGCAGTCTAGTTGTGACTGCAGGCCAGAGGGCCGCCCATCCACAGCCTGTAATTTACTCCTCCTATCCTGGTTTAATATGAAGAGACAGCTGTAAGTAAACCGTTTGTAGGTTAATTACACTTATTCCATGGTCTGTCTGAATACTGGATTCTGATTGGCTGGCAGGTATCATGCAGTAAAACTGTTTATTGCACAGGTAGTTCCGAGTAAGTGTAAATACCGTTCTATATTAATGCGCTGCTTTAATTGATGCAGACAAACCCACACACATCACTCGCACACACACACACTGAATGTTTCACGTCGATTGGTCTGTGCGCTGCTGCTTCAAAGTGAATACACCTCTGGTCTAGGGGTGGGCACTGTACCAGTGTGAACGTGTATTATGTTGTTCCATGATATGGATTTTGCTATACAGTAAATATTGTTATATATTCATGAATTCAAATTTTTTCATTTATATAGTTTTGTTCAATTTGGTACGCTTTGCAAATTTTAACCCAAATGACGATAAAGGGTCGAGGCTGAACGTTTTTGCTCTCGGTGTGCAACACCGTACTACCCCGGCATTAGTCCTTCATGCACATCTTTGAAGGAGAACACGATGCCCTGTCTGCAACACGACTCCAGCGTGCTTAAATTATGCAAGAGCAGACGGAGGCGGTGGTGTACAGTGTCTGCTGCGCCTGACTTTCCATAAGCAAATCCATGCAAACACAGGCACGTCCAGTTCTCCAATCATTAACCTCAGAAGACGGCTGGACTTTGCACAGATTTTACTGCTCTGCCACACAGGCAGCTGGACGTGACCAGCTGTTATTTCCATGCTCTGGACTGTGTGTATCAGCTGGGAGTTTGAGGAAGGCATGTCAGTGACACTCAGCGCCTTTGGCTGTCAGATGACCTGCTAAAGCTTATCACACGCCTACATAAGTCACATTCTGATAAGGGCTTCGCCGGCCGAGGCCATCAGCTGGAAGGGGCACCAGCAAACATAAACACTCCCTCACTGACTTTGAGTCCCATCACAAACTAACACGGCTGATTCTGTTGTGTCCAGTCTGATCAAACAAACACACTAAATCCTTATCTATGAAGCTATTATCTCAGATATGAGTGTTTCACTTTCACTTGAGAGTATCGCTGGGATTCCTGGCTCAGTGAAGTAGGATTAATTACACTTAGATGTTTTGTCTTTTGTAAAGGTGTAAATTCTAAAATACTGACTCTAAACAGAATTAAAATGTTGGTTGCATTTGATTTTACAGTACATGCACTTACAGTATACTTACAGTACTGAGTAATAGAAGGCAACTGGGAGTAGGTTCAGGGTAATACGTAGATATCACCTATTCATGTAATTGCAATAGTAAGTAGTCGAGTCTCCTTATTTCTATAGCATTAATACATTAAAGATTGTTTCAAAGCAGCTTCACAGTAAACTTCTAAAATGAGGCCGATACAAAGTATTAGCTGTAGTGAGATAGTAGTGTTGTTATTCAGCTCCAGTCACTGGATTCAGTTCAGTTCATTAAACTGAACATAGTACATGGTATGTACATGCAAAACAGAACGCTGCCAAAATATTAATAATAATTAGTCCTGTCAAACGATTAATTGCGATTAATCGCATCCAAAATAAGTTTTTGTTTACATGCTACATGTATGTGTACTGTGTTTATTATATATATATGTAAATACATACACATACAGTATATATTTTGAAAATATTTACATGCCTATATGTATATTCATATAATTTATATTATTTATAAGTATATTTAATATATAAACGTAAAATTTTTCTTAAATATATAAAAGCATGTGTTTGTATTTATATATACATAATAATACACTTATGTAAACAAAAACTTTTATTTTGAATGTGATTAATCGTTTGACAGCACGATTCAATGCAAACTTTAAGAAAAATTTGCTTTTTATATATTAAATGTTTGTGTATAATATAAAATAAAATTATATAAATGTATGTACATGTAAATATTTTCAATATATATTATGTGTGTGTATTTACATTTACATAAACACAGTACACATACATGTTGTATGTAAACAAAAGCTTTTATTTTGGATGTGATTAATCGTTTGACAGCACTAATAATAATACTTTCCAAACAAGTTTCCTGTACTTCCCTCAAGATGATAGCGTGGGGTCACTGCCACCTTGGCCCGGTCAGACTATGTGTCTCCATCAGGAGCATCTATTTATGTATGATAATGCAGAGCAGCCTTGAGCACCGTCTTTGTTTACATGTTGCTGATCCACACTCTGCACACTCTCTCAGGATCAGATCCTCACAGCCCAAACACCAGAGGCACACCAGCCACGACCGCCATCCACAGCTGCTGCCAGAATTACTTCATTTACATTGACTGACTTACGAGTATCTTTTCAGTAAAACTGAGTCTTCAGTCTTCACTAGACGGCCTGTATAAAGACAGAAAAGTACTTTGATCAGGAACTCCTCTCTCGTTTGACCAACATGTAACATAACTAACCAAAGTTTGATCTAGGGATATCCCAATCAGTTTTTTTGGCCCCGATCCGAGTATCTGCCGATACCGAGTCCCGATCCGATACTTGTATGTTCCTATATAGGGAGGTATGTTTGGTGCACACTTCAGGTACATCACAGTTATTAAAATCAATCCAATCTATACAGAGTCATGCAGAAAGTAAATTAAATATATGTAGGATGTATGTTTATTTATATATATTACAAGATACACAGACTTTTATGTTCACAATTATGAATAGGGGACTACTTACAATAAGCAATGTAATGGAATTACGTAATTTAATTACAAAATGTAATCATTTACAGTTACTAAGAAAAAAGGTAATTAAATTAGTTACAGTTACCTATTTGGGTTCATGTATATGCTTTATTTTTTTAAGAATTAAATTAAGATTTTTTTAAATAATTAAAGTTTTTTTTTTTTCCAAGGCATTGTTAGATGCCATTGTTTTCTGTCATAGCTATGCAAAAATTTGATTTTCGAAACCGTAACAAAGCTATTAAACTATATCTTATGACTTCAAATCTGTATTTAACCTCAGAATGATCTCAAAGTAAAACGAGGTGCTAAAGTCTGGTTTTGTGGTGGCTGTGCTTTAAAATTAAATAATTATAATCAAGTGAAGAAGGATTTTAAAAGATTGACAGTAATCAGTGTAGAACACTACTGTAAGTGATTTAAAAAAATAACATTTGTTAGAAGTTTAGAAAGGTAATCAAATGTAATTACATTAATAAAATAATTGAAATATTAATTACACTACTTATTACATTTAAAATCAGTAATCTATTGTAACTCCAAAGTAAACTTCCCAACACTGACAATAAGCAGAATAATTGCAACACAGAGTTAAGGTTAGAAAGCATGAAGCTCAGTCTGTCAGTCAAGTTTGAATCAAGATGCAGGACGTCTCCGACAATCTGATGGCAGATAAAAGTAAACAATGATTGAGAGATTGTTACAAAAGTGTGCATCTAATACATGAAACACAGAAGCTCAAACATGCGTGACGCGCTCGAACTGACCTCATCTTGGCATTTCTTCTTCTTTTGGTTTTAATGTCGATTGGCAAACCCACTTAAAGGTACATATCACCACCTACAGCACGACACCAGCATGACAGCTGACGTAAAATAAGGATTGGGCTCAGGAGAGCCGATACGGATTGGTTAAAAAAACGCTTGGATCAGCCCTGAGACATCCCTAGTTTATTTGTTCTCTTGTCTCAATTGAGTTCCAATGGGGTCGCTGTGTCCATTTCTTTTACTGTCTATGAAATAAACTGGCTTGGAAAAAGATAATGGTGACCCACAGAAGTTCTTACAGGAAACTCCACTGAATTTAGCGATCATTAATGCCTGGATTTTAAAACTAGGCATCGTGTACTTGCCGAGTTTGTAAACTTATCATATATTATTAGATTGAGGATCACACCGAACAACAAACTTGCACAGAAAGAGACACTCAACTGAAAACAATGTTATAAAATTGCCTTCAAATATTAAATATTGTCTGATTTTCTCTGACTGCATGGAATCATACTCCATACAGCAACAATCTGAGTCTGTGTGTTTTTCTCTGCATGCTGGCTCTGACATTCAGAAACTAGTATCTGCTCATCCATCAGTTTCGACTGGACTACACAGTTCTGTTCATGGATATCTAGATTACTTGCTATTAATGTCTCAAACAAAAACTGAAGATCTTTAAAGAACTGATGCCACAAACCTGGTCTTGATCCCTGGAAGTTAATCTTCACTGGTTCCTTTTTTGTGTCCAGTGTGCTTCAGAAAGTCAGTAGGTGTGTACCATCTGAGGTTGAGATTAAAGTATCTAAACATGCAATACTGACCAGATCAGAGTTTGCAACTGAAAACATGCATTTGGACAATTTTTCTCTTTGCTCTGCATGTAAGATGCGTACTCTCTCTCTTCTCTCAGCGGGGACGACGCGAGAGCACTTGGGTCTGGCCATGGCGCTGAAGGTGCCCATCTTCATTGTGGTGAGTAAGGTGGACCTGTGCGCCAAAGGCACCGTGGAGCGCACCGTCCGACAGCTGGAGCGCATCCTCAAGCAGCCGGGCTGCAACAAAGTGCCCATGCTGGTGTCCTCCACAGACGACGCCGTCACGGCCGCCCAGAAGTTTGCACAGTCACCCAGGTACAGAGTGAAACAGAACACACAGCTGTGATGTTTTCATGATTTGGCTCTAAAGCGCGTCACCAGAATCTGTTGTCTTCCTTGTCCTCCTGCAGCATCACCCCTATCTTCACCCTGTCCAGCGTGTCGGGGGAGAGTCTGGATTTGCTGAAGGTCTTCTTTAATATTCTACCTCCCCTCAGCAACAGCAAAGAGCAGGAGGAGCTCATGCAGCAGCTCACCGAGTTTCAGGTACAGCTGTACACTTCATACAAGGCCCCCAGTAGCCATCTCGATTTATGTGTATGTGAATGAGAAGAGGTGTGGAGAAAAATAGCAAATCTACAGTTCAACAAAGCTGCTCTTTAAAATTTCTCTAAACATTGTTGATTGAATATTGAATAACTTACATTTGAGGCCAAATTTGACCAGTTATTTGTTTGTATTTGAAGTCTTTAATGGCTGATTCGGATGACGTTCTGATAATGCTGTGCATCCCTAAGTGCGAAGTATTTTTATAGGACTCAGATAATAGCTGGAGTTTGCTAGAACTTGCTATTTTATTTCCATGTTTCTAACCCAGCACTATTGTGTTACTGATTATGAATGATTATCAACCCAAATTGGGTAAAAACATCCCAGCTTCCTTACCAAAAAACAAACAAACAAAAAAAATGTTTTTTTTTTTTTTTATGTGTAGTTTTTTCAGTGTCTGTCTCGTTCATGAGTTTGTGTGTGCTGTGATCCTGTAGGTTGACGAGATCTACACAGTGCCAGATGTGGGGACAGTAGTTGGTGGGACTCTTTACAGGTGCGTCGTCCTCTCTTTCCTCTTGTCTGTGGCGTCCAGTGAGACGGTATTAGTGTCTAATAGGGGTGTAACCGTACACAAACATGATGGTTTGGCATCACTGTTTGGTATGGTTTCGGTACATCAGGAGGAAAAAACTAAACATAAAATAGCTTTTATTATTATACAGTGGTTTACTGAACAAATTAATCTTTCTTTAAATAAAATTCAATTATAATTAAAAATCGACCTAAGCTTTAAACTATAGGGAGCCCTACATTACTATAAGGTTACAATTAACAACAGAGCCCAAATAGTAATGTACTATTTATTTAACACTTGACTTGTATGCAAACAATTGTAAATTGCACATAATGCAGTTATTAAATTAACTCCTAATTACAAAATTTCTATTTGTTGTTGAAATATATTCATTTGCACAGTTGCTGTCATAACTTGTTTCACAAACAAATTATTTAAAAAATACATTAAATAATTAAGACATCACTAAGAGGTAAAGTAAAATATATTGAGTGAATAGTCTTAATATTTCGTGAAATGCTGTTCTGTAGACTTCATTTCTCTGACTGAGGATTCAAATGCCTGAGGGAAATTAAATGCTACGTGACATTTTGTTTTGACGTCTTTCCTCGGTTGAATCACTGATTGAGTGATTACACGGCGCATGAGATGTTCATTCGTGTTTATTTCGCGTTAAAACTAGTAGTAAAGAGGAAAGGATGATCACGCTGACGTTAACTGAGGCACCTATACAGCGATCTGTCGCGCCACATCAAAGAGCGCCAAAATCACATTTACTGCTTGAATTTCCCAAATAAATGCACGTAATTTGAAAGATGAGACTTTGTTTCTTCTCAGAAGTTACAATATATAAAACTGGAAGTTTCCAGTGAAGTTCCGCTCGTGCAGTGGTTAAAACAATGCTGTATTCAAGCGTTACACATGCGCACCGAACCAAAAGAGCCATACAGAATATGTGTGGCGTTACACCTCTGTGTGTGCAGCGGGATCTGCCGCGAGGGAGAGCAGCTGGTGGTCGGACCCACGGACGACGGGGAGTTTCGTGAGCTGACGGTGTGCAGCATCCAGAGGAATCGCTCCGGGTGCAGGGTGCTGAGAGCAGGACAGGCCGCTACTCTGGCGCTGGGAGATTTCGACCGTTCACTATTACGAAAGGTGAGCTTGTCTGTCTGGAGTGTAGAGGCCAGTGAAATGGACCGGGTTTTACAATGAGCTGTTGTTTCCCGGTTGTTTTCTGGCAGGGAATGGTGATGGTCAGCCCAGAGATGAACCCCACTATCTGCTGGCGCTTTGAGGCTGAGATCGTTTTACTCTTCCATGCCAAAACTTTCCACAAGGGCTTCCAGGTGACGGTGCATGTGGGCAACGTTAGACAGACGGCCACGGTCGAGGCTCTGCAGGGAAAGGTGAGTCTTCTCCATCCATCTGTCTGATTGATAGACAGACACAGGTAACTGTTTATCCAGCCATCTATCTGTTGGTCTGGAAGTCTATATTGCTTTGTGATGTTTGTGTATCTTTCTAGCTTCTATAGATAGCTAAACAGCTTGTTAGCGGTCTGTCTGTTGGTTTGTCCTGCTAGACAGAAGGTTATGTCCAAACTCAAAAAAAGTGGAGGTGTTGGTTCCAGTCTTCTAGGGAAGTTGATTTAATGAGTTGGGAAGCCATTTTTATGACATCTGGTGCGTTTCATTTGGTCAGAGCAAGATGGTTTCACATTGACAAAATGATGTTGAATGTTTTTTCTTTTTCTTATTTTTTATGTTGCTATTCAGTTTAAAAAGGTGTTGGAAATTGAATTACTGGACCTAAATATGCTGTTGCTGTTGTTTAATAATATCATATTGTTTACTATAAATGAGAAAAAAAAGAATCGTTTAATTCTTTTTAACAAATTAACCATTAACAGCCACTTTTTTTGTTTGTTTTCTATTGCGTCATATGTGGTTTCTCACTCACTCCATCAACTTGAAAACTCAAGAGTTCAGAGTTTCTCACGCGTAATTACGACTTTGTGGTGAAGTTCATGTGTGTTCAGCTTGTGAATACAATCTTTGTTGCGTCTTTGAATTATATGTTGAATGTAAAGATGTCTGATGTATGTGTTGATTATATGTCCTTATGTTAATCAAACAAAAAAAGAAAAATCACTCACTGCTTTTGACTGAATCATTTTAGTAGGGTATTCGTTCTGTGGGTTGGCAATCGATTTTCAATTTTGAGATTTTGAATATTTTTTTTTTTTCTTTTTTTTTTTTTTATAACACCTGGTCTTCATTTGCGCTTGAATATAGCCGTTTTTTTTTTACCATCGGGCCGAACGGTTTTAAGGACTGTCAGGCACGGTTACAGTTGTATTTCCACGTGAGCCTGGTACAGCACAGTACGATTACAAGCCGTTCTCGGCACGGTTAGACAGCCGTGCTGTTAGAGTGTGTGTCCATGACGTCGCCACTCTGTTAAAACATAAAAAAGAGAAAGAATTTGGTCTGTGGAGGAAACATTTGCGCTTATTGATATTATACCAGTCGCCTTCTGTTTATTTTATTTTTCATGTCAAGAGTTGTGTCTTTTTTTCTGTTATTGAACGAAGTCAATATCAGATAAAAAAGGAGTCCCAAAAACAGGAATATCTGATTATTGTCCATATCGCTGTTTATATTACACTTACATTAACGACTGACTCATCTGTATTGCATTCCATAGAGCTCCGTTATAAAGGGTGACCAAACATCCCATGTTCCCAGGACACGACCTGGCCAGGATTTCTATATTGCCTAAAATATCCAGGTTTAAGCTTTGGTTTCCTGTTTTCATACTTAATGAAGGTAATGATCATTTGACCAATAACATGCAGACATTGTACGTAATCGACCAATCGTGTTGCATGAGAAGGTGGGGTACAATACAAACAAACAGACAGACGCGCGCACACACACACACACACACACACACACACACACAGGGAGATTCCTGCCTTTATTAGAGAGAAAAATATGTTCAGCCCCTCCCGAACCTGTAGTAGGCTGTTTCTTGTTAGTATGTTAGACCTGAAGCCTTTGAACAGATACGGCTGAAATAGAGTGCTTTATTGTGTTTTATGTGTGCTATTGCTGGTAATTATATTCTTATTTTATATTCTTTTATCGGTAGATCAGTCTGTCTGTCTGTATCAATGAAAGGTCCTTTCGAGAGATCTGTATCCTTCCATCTGTCTCCTGCAGGACGAGCTGCGCACCGGTGAGAAGGCAGTGGTGCGCTTCAAGTTCATCAAGCACCCCGAGTATCTGAAGGTGGGCGCCAAGCTGCTCTTCAGAGAGGGAGTCACCAAAGGCATCGGCCAGGTCACCAAACTACAGCCTGCGTCTCAGCACCCATCCCAAACACCCCAGAGTCAGTCCTGTGAAGCTTGAACACGGCCGTCGCTTCAGTGGAGCTTCATCGCACAGACCTCCACTCGTAGTGCCTTTAACTCGGTTTACAGTCATCCAGACATCATTGGACAGCACTGAAGAACACTGTCGGCCTTTTAATGACAATTATTCACTAACCAAAGGACAGAGATTGAGTTTAAAGACATCCGTTTTCCTTTAGATAGTTTTGTCGTTTTTATTACCGATGTCAATGAAGAATCTCTTGGCAGCTACAGTCGTGAGAGTCAAATCATCGCTCTGCTGTACCGAAAGCCGCCTCGCTGATGTCTTTTTATTTATTTTAGCGTTTTCTAAAGAGGTTTTTTACTCTCAAGAAGCTTTAACAGCACAGGCATTAGATCTCTGCTAAAGTCACCAAGTGTTCCTGCGTTCCTTGTGACGCTTCAGAAGTCGATCTGCCTTGACCTGAAGCCAGAGTCCGTTCTGCCTGCACTCCAGTGCTTTAGTAGCTCAGGAAAGCATTACGTTCACACATCACTGATTATGCAAAGCAGTCTGTATTCCTGCTCTCTGTCGCGTCTTCTCTCTTGGGTTTCTAAGCTGCAGTCACTAGTATAGTGTGTCTCTCTGAACACTTGGTTTGGTGCTAATGCCTTTGATTGGTTGTTTTTAGACGTTTGTTAGCTAGCGCTGTCCTGTAACCATCGCATGCATGTTGGTCTCAGTACTGAATCACATATCAGGACACGTTCACGCTCGAGGTTCTACTATATCACTGTTCTGTGTGCAATTTTAGAAGAAAAAAAATGTATTTGAACCAAAAAAGGAGTAAATTTACATAGAATGTTAGAGAATATGATGTTTTAGTTACGTAGATTTCATACGCATTTTTTTGAGTGACGTCTCATTTTACATCGAATGTCACTTTTCTGGCTTTACATGATAATGTTTTTTTTTTAGATTTTAAAAAATATTTTAGCCTCATTTTTTGGTGAATTGGAATATTTGTGTACAAATTTGTTTGTATATTGTGATGTACAAAAATAAAAGTTTATTACAGTTTACTCGTGCCAGTGCTTTCATTATTTGAGCTGGGCTCTGCTTGAGTGGAAAGGTGAGCTTTCTTTCACCCGTGATGCAAGACGCTGCAATCCAGCGAAACTCCAGCCTGTTTTCTGCTGATTTGGACTAAAATGAAAGCAGATCAACTCAAACAAGACAGCTGATGATTTACATCTGTATCATAACACTTTGTCTGCTACATACTTACAGGAAGTGAAATTCACCTCAGAAACATTTAAATATGAGAAAAGAAGCCTGTGAAAATAAATTTGCTTTATTCTTTTGATCTTTCATCCAGAAAAAATAACAAAAATCTAATATTGCTTTAAAGTAAAAGAATTCATAGTCAGATGAAACCAAAACATGAGAATGTGTACAATCAAATGCTATTTTTCTCCCAGAGGTCCTCATCGTCTTGTTCAGATAGATGGCGTGATCCAAAACAAACATCAAAATCAACACAGAAACGTCACCATGAACAAAACCAAGCTTCTGCCATGAACCCTACAGAAGATGAACTCAAGAGAAGCACCAACATGGATCTGAGAATCCGAAGAGATCTTCTGAAGGAATGGTCTCTGATCTCTTTTCAGGTGTTCTCCAAACTCATCAGGCATTATAAGAGTGCTGTTAACTATAAAAACTGTTATCATGGCAAA
Organism: Cyprinus carpio; assembly: GCF_018340385.1. Lineage (NCBI taxonomy): Eukaryota > Metazoa > Chordata > Actinopteri > Cypriniformes > Cyprinidae > Cyprinus > Cyprinus carpio. The sequence continues at coordinate 4,277,489 of NC_056609.1, forward strand.
ATGAGGTTGCAAAAAGCGTGCCAATAATTTTATATTTGATAAAAACATTTTACAGAATTTTCTACCCCATTTTTAATTGTTTTACTTAAAATGTAAAATTTCTTTACATTAAATAAAGATAAAAATGAAAATGCAAATCTACTTTTACAGATTTCTTTGCTCATATGTGCCAAGGGGGCCAATACTTCTGAGCTCAACTGTCCATCTGTCAAGAATGATCTTGAATTTGATCTGTAGATCAAATGTTTCATGAAAACACATCATGACATGCCAGTTTCACGCTGGAAAGTTTGCAGTGTTTCAGTCATGATTTGTTGCCCTCTAGTGATGTGACGTAAATAAAGACAAAACTATTCAGGATGTTGCAAGTGCCTTTTATAGGAACAGTTCACCCCCAAAAAATAACATTTGCTGAAAGTGTCCTCACACTTATACCAAGAGGACGTAGATGAGTTTGTTTCTCCATCAGGTTTGTAGAAATGTAGCATTGCATCAGTGTCTCAGCAATGGATGCTCTGCAGTGAATGGGTGCCGTCAGAATGAGAGTCCAAACAGCTGATAAAAACATCACAGTAATCCACAGCACTCCGGTCCATCAGTTAATGTCTTGAGAAGACAAAAGCTGTGTTTATAAAAAAACAAATTTAACATTAAGACATTTTTGCTTTTGGCCAAAATACGAGTCCATAATCTGTCATAATGCTTCCTCCACAAAGTCCATCTTCATATTTTAAAAAAGTTTGGCCTCTCATTCTGACGGCACCCATTCACTGCAATCCATAACTAGAAGAGGCTCTTGTCACAAACAGAGCAACCATTCGAAACACCTTAGAAACTTCATATATCAGCACATATTTCATAATACAACATTAAAACGTCGCACCAGAAGGATATTTCTCACGTGGGTCATGCAATCGCTTTTCAATTATTCCAAAATGTTGAGATTCAGTTCAAATGAAAGCAAAGGTTTCTGCACAAAAATATTTTTTGTAAAACAAATGTTCCTCCCTCAAACAGCCAGGTTGTGTCCTGACGTTTCATCACACCCATCAGATTGTCCGACCAGGGCTTCGAAAATGGCTTTTGAACAACTTTTTATTATTTAAATAAAACACAAAAATTTGAAAGGCACAAATATTTCTCATCGAAACCCAAAGATAAGAAAAGCTGGCTGGGACTGCGGTCATGTCTTTCTGAAGAAGGAGTCCAGCGTGCCGCTGTTTCCCTGCACTCGCGCTCTCTTGGCCTGCGGGCCGCTCCGAGTCTTCGCCTGGCTCTTCCCGCGGGATGACTGCACCGGTACGTCGCTGGACGCTGAGGAGAAGGACCTCTGCAAGTCCAGAGCCACATGATAGTCCATGTGCTCAGGCATTTCCCAGACCAGCACCTTCAGTCCACAGCGCTCGCATGCATGAAGATCCTCACCGAGCGACTCGGATCCTGCCGCAGCGCTCCGGTCCTCAGGCACAGCTGACAGCTGGAGCGTCTTCTCCAGACCCTTTCTGTGGAAGAAGGAGGAGATGCCAGGGGCTTTCTGAGGAAGGCTGGGTGACCCATGTTCATCTTTATGAGCCTCCTCGCCTTGCTGTTTCTTCTTCTCAGCGGCCTTCTCAAACAGAGACTGGATGGCCCCTGGGCGCTTGGGGCTCGGCTCTGCTTTAGCGGACTGTGTAGAGGCTAGACGCGATTGTGTTGAAGGTGCGTCACTGGACAGGAAGCTTGCTATTCCTCCGGATGAGGATGAGGGAACATCGCTGAACTTACTGGCCGACAGATGAAGACAAGTCAAAGCAGGAGACCTAAGAGAGAAACATAATCATACCGTCAAATACACACTGGACATTCACGACAACCCGTCAAAATAAAAGTTCAGTTTAACTTGAAGAAATTATGACAGGAATACATTACTATTGTATACTAAAATATAATTCTGAAGTTTTTGAGGGAATATCATACAAACAAGTTATTTCTTCATTATTTTATACAGTGCTGTTGTGCAGCATCTTGTTTGACAATAAAATGCATAGTTTTTTTGTAAATTTATTATTTTCATTACAATTTGAAAGACTAATTAAATTAGATTTATTAACTAATTCAACTAGACAATTTTTTGTGACAAATTTGTATTGAATCTTGAAACAGAATCCAAAAAATGGAAAACTAAATTTAGGGGAAAATAAACCTTTTTTTTTGGGGGGGGGGGCTAAATTAAAAGGTAACTCTGTGGAGTTTAATTTCTAACAAACTCATTATCCTTACATTCAAATTCAATGTCTAACGAATGTGTTGAAAGCATTTCCTGAATATCATGATAAATGTTGATATATTGTGTCATGGATTGTGATCATATTTTTGGCCGTACTGCCCAGTCCTACACTTGACTCCTAGTCTAACATCAAGAAAACACGTCCTCATGAGCACAGGCTGTTCTGGGCGCTCGGTGGCTCGAGTCAGAAGAGCTCAACCCTCATGTCACGATCTGCTTGGGTCTCTCCTTCAAAGTCCAAGGGATTTTTTCATCCATTTTATGATTAGAAGGAAAACTCTTTCTGGTCCCTTACAGAAGTATTTCCCAAACTAGGTCACCTTTATTTTATATTGCTTTATGCAACAGAGATTGTTTCGAAGCAGTTTCACGGTAATAAACTGTGTAAAGTTAATCAATTATGAAACAAGTAATTCAGCGATAAGCAGCTCTGTGGAAGACAATAGTGTTGTTATTCAGCTCAATGTTGATTCACTTCAGGTCTTAGGGTTTGTGAAGAAACTGCAAGTTGATGAAAAGCTAATGATTAAACCATACTAATTAAAAATTAAAACATTTTAAAATAAAAACATAAAAAAATTACTTAAACAAGATTTGTTTATTTTATGTTTATATGTTTAGACATTACATGACATTAAATTAAAAGTCTATCGATTCATATTGCGCTCTATCATTTATTTTGTGGTGCCACAAAATACATTGTTTATGGCAATACTTTTTCATAACTTGAATGATGTTAGTCTTACATGCATTACACGGGGATGCAGGCAGACCCATGAATAACAGCATGCGCGCGCTCACGTCACGTTGCTGTGTGCGTGGTCACGAAAACTTAATGTTTGCATGCGTTTTTAAGCACTGCAGTTTAAAACAACTGATTTTAGGCCGTTGAAACACAAACAACAGAGCTATACGCGCGCTGTCTCTGTTTCTGTGTGAGAGGAGTGCGTGAGCTGCGCATCAGCTGCTAATAGAGCTCGTGAGCATTTTTTATTGGCTTTGAACGATTGCATAAAAACTTATATGCAAGTATCCTCATAAACACAGTCATTTAGGTCTTAAGGGAATGTAAACAATTGCGAGAGAAAGCGCATATGTAACAGTATATTGGATCTGGAGTTCGGTCTTAAAGGGGAAGCAGTCCAATGTTCGTCCTGTCTGCCATTCATATTAATTAAACAACAGTAAGAGAAAATTTCTCACTGCTCTTGCCTAAATCACTTTTGTAACTAGAATAAGAAGAAAATAAATAAATAATGTTAATGCTAATGATTAAGCGTATATACAGTAGTTTCTTGTTCTTATTTCATCACTGACTGTTTATGTATCTCCAGGGAGCTTGGGTGTTTTTTTTATTATTATTTTCTTGTATTAGTTTGATATTGACATTGGTGACAAGGATTATGAAAATTATATGGTATCAGATCTTAATATCATAAAAAACCTTATTAAAAGAAAAAATAACTATATCAAGATATATATATCGTTATCGAGATATAAAATTTCTCATATCGTGATATAAGATTTTGGTCTAATGACCACTGACCAACATCAGAGAACCATGAACATATGAAAGTGATGCTGAATTAAACATTAACTTACATTACATACATTATCTCAGAGGGACTTCAAAAGAATATTTCTGGTTAAAGTAGGTAAGAATCTCTCGTCAAACATCTGAATAGAATTTAAAGTGCCCATTTTTCCTAGTAATGTCATTTAATTTAAAGGGATCATAAAGTGAGATTGCCTTGATCTTTTGACATAAGAGATCATTGTGCTATAAAAAACATCCTGTCAGTTTCAGAACTCATAACTTTGGCTTCAATATAGGCTGTTTTTAGACTAATGACAGTCTGCAAAAACATAAGCTTACTTTATGGCATAATAGTGTGAATAAGCACCGCCTCTGCAGAAGATCAACACCTGCTTCTACATCACTGGGTGCATTCGACTTCATGCAGCACTGCCCAAACCGATCACAATCTGACTTGAAGCAGTGCATGCCGGTTAGAAATTTTGTCCGACTTCAGACGGCGCCGACGCCACATGACTGTCACGTGTACCACGAGAGTGTGTCTAGAGCAGCCGGCTGACTCAGCCGCCCCAGTTTCTCCAGAGCGACTGCAGGAGCTGATGACGACACAGCTGTTTCACGATTGGCCAGATTCACCGCATGACAACCATCACGTGTGTTTCGGGTTTATTCTTACCTTTTCTGTTCCAATAATGGCCACAAATCTGTGTTTTTAGGATGGTAAACGCTTTTTTACTGTAGTCGCACTGTTGTATTGAGTCATGTTTATCATACAACACTGATAAAAGCATATATACCCCACTGTATTAGTATTTAAACAGTATATGATTATGTTGAACTTTATTCTTGAAATGATGGCGCTGTATTAAGCAGTATATAAAACTGTTTCTGTTGCTCATAAAAACGTTTCTCTGTGTATTTGACAAATCTGTGTATTTGACAAATATTGCATTTAATTCACTTCATCTGTGATAAAGTATGCAAACACTGCGTGAGTGTCACTAACGGGAGCAGAAAGTGTCCGGCTTGAAGTGTCTGTTTTCAGCTCCGCCCCCGACTGCAAGCGGCTGCTCTCGTTGATCGCCGTCTGCAGCCGTGCTTCAAGTCGAACGCACTTACTGTCTGTTTAGCCCCGCCCACCAATTCTACATCACTGCCTGTTTAGCTCCGCCCACCAATTCTACATCACTGCCTGTTTAGCTCCGCCCACCAATTTTACATCACTGCCTGTTTAGCTCCGCCCACCAATTTTACATCACTGCCTGTTTAGCTTCGCCCACCAATTCTACATCACTGCCTGTTTAGCTCCGCCCACCAATTTTACATCACTGCCTGTTTAGCTTCGCCCACCAATTCTACATCACTGCCTGTTTAGCCCTGTCCACAGATTCGTCCATGTAGATTTTACGAGAGGCGATTGCACAGGTTTATGCAGAAAGCAAACGATAAAGATGCTCCAAATACAAGACACTGTTCAGTGTGAAACTTTGAAAAAAAAAAAAATGTTTGCATTTCCTTCCTTATGATCCCAACATTAGGAAAGAGTGGATTAACTTTATTAAGTTCCAGACCGTGTCAGTAAGAACTCAGTCCTCTGTTTACTTCATTTTACCGTGGATTCGTTTACAAACAAGGCACAACTCGACGCAGGATTTTCAGAAAGATTGAAACTAAAAGACAATGCTGTGCTGACTATATTGGATGCGACAGTAACGTCACAACACGCAACTGTTTTTATAACGTGATCACTATTGCTTTGTCTGTTAAACAGATCGTTTGATATTTACTGAGTATTTTTTGCAGTTTTGACCTAAATTACAGTAGCGTCTGTCTGTGAGGAATGTAGACTGTCAAACATACACAACTATTAGCCAATCACAGCAGTGGGAGTTTACTTCTGAGTCTACAACCCTCCACATCTATTCAAACAGTGTACTGATGAGGAGGTTAAAAACAGGACAGAAAATAGCCTTTTACTTCTAAATTATGTTTTTGATGTAAAAATCTTGATAACATTATTAGTGAACCTCAGAAAACAGTACAAAAAAAAAAACAGACGCAGTTTCTGATCCCTTTAAAGAAAAAAAGAATTAACTGGCAAAATAAAGATGTTAAAGGGGTAAAAATAACATTATTTTGTGTATTTGGTGTAATGCAATGTGTTTATGCTGTTTAAGGTTCAAACAACATTATTTTTTTCATATACTGTTATTTTTGGTTTCTCCTCTATGCCCCGCCTTCTGAAACGAGTCGATTTTTACAAAGCTCACCGTTCTGAAAAGCGAGGTGTGCTCTGATTGGCCAGCTATCCAGTGCGTTGTGATTGGCCGAATACCTCAAGCGCTGTGATGCCGTGTCCCATTACAAACGAGGCATTTGTTGCATCCAGTGGGGACATAATTACTGATTATAATGATTTATACTGTCTTTTTACGCGTTGTGTATTGTGCTGCCTAAACATAAAACCATGTCTGCATTTGTGATCAGAAAAACGACAAACAACAAGCGCTACTCTACGCTGCTCAAAACTCATGTTGGATGTTTGTTTGTTTATTAAGTTTTTTACGCCATGTTAGCATCATGGCTATTTACATGGCAAAAAAGTTCAGTATCATCCATAAGATTTACATTATATAAAACATTTCAACTTAACATAAAATAGAAAATCTAAAATACATTTAGGTGGTACATTTTCAAATATTGCATGCAAGCATGTTTCTGAATAAAAGCGTTTTCTAAACTCATGTTTGAATCATCAGTGGCAAATTCTTTAAATATGTAAACATACTTAAAGGATGTGCAGGGTTCTTACACATTTTCCAAAGTAAAATTCAAGCATGTGTTATTGTGCTAATATCAAACCACCTGTCTTGACTGCATATAACGTTGCCCTATTTCAAGCACCCGTACGAACCCTGGATGTGAGTCAGAAGCACCAGACTGTCCTTGCAAAGCTGGAACTGCCCCACTTTATAGAAACAGCCTTTGTGTGACAATGTTGTAAATACAACTTAACCACTGATTTCTAGTTGTGTCCTCTTTTGGAAGACCAAACAAAGTAGTTTCGCTTTCACAAAGAAACACACAGCGTCTCCACAACATGGCGTGGGCGGCAACAATACTACGGCAGAATCAAAGTTACACCTACATTTGGGCGGCATTATGCAAATCTTCCCACACAGTGACGTAGACATGTGGGGGCGTGTTTAAACGAGGCGTTTTAGGAGGGCGTGGACGAGTCTTAACTAGAATATCTCTTTGGGTTTGAGACTTTAGTCTTTGCAACTTTAGGGATCTTATATTTTTGTTCCTATGCACAGCTTGTAACAGCTTGAAATTGCATCATATGATCCCTTTAATATTTGGATCTAGATCAGACATTGGCTAAAGTTCATCATTATCACTCACCACGCCTCCTGGTGGCTTCCTGCGGTGTTGAGGCTCTTGATGATGGCCAGGCTGTCTGAGGTCATCTTCACAGCATCATAGCGGACAAGAGCACAGCAGCGAGAAAAACTCTGATCTCCAGCCTGCCTGACGCCCACCGTCAGCTGTTTGGCCACCCGCCCGTTCTGCAGACAAGACAACACACAAGCATCACATATGAAGAGAAGAAACATATCAGTGATGTCCAGTTCACCAAACCGGAGTGAATCGCATGAAACAGCTCGGGCTCGAGCAGCACAGGTCTCCAGGTTACTCAATCAAAACACACTTTCAGACTCCCGACAGTCACTGCGACTCGACATGAGCCCAAAATAATAACGTTCATTCAGCGCTCCAGTTCCTCCCACAGTCACTGAACTGAGAAAACAGCTCGACTCGGACTGATACGCGAACCGAACACAAATGAACGTGTTTATGGTTTCTCATTGATATTGGAAAAAGGTGAGCTGATGAAGACTAGTTTATACACTTTAGACAAGAAAAACATCCACGTTTCACATCATTATTTCACCCGCTGTATCACAGCAATAAGTATTGAACACTTCACCATTTTTCCAAGTGAATATATTTCTAAAGGTGCTGCTGACATGAAATATTCACCAGATGTCTATAACAACCCAAGTAATCCATACATACAAACAAAACAAAACAAAGAAGTTCAGAAATTAAGTTGTGTGTAATATAGTAACATCATTATGTAAACAAATTGTCCGAAAGAACCAATTAACACAGAAACGAATCAGACTTCCCTTCATTATGTGACATCACAGGCTGTAAAATCAGTATTTTAATCTAGAATTATACTTTCTGCTATAAACATTTGGAAACGTGAATGATGGTTCCTGTAAAACTCTGAATAAGCAAATCTTCCGGCCGTTTGGAGCTGTCAAGCAGCATAGAAATCTGCTGTGTTGATAGAGAAAGTATACATTCATCAGCATTTCACTTTATTTTAAACCTCTGAATGTGACTCAGTCGCTCCGAATGATTTATTTGTTTTATAAACCAGCGTTACTTCACTGATAACGGTCTCACCATATCTCTGTCTTTGTTCAGTCGCTCCTGTAACTCGAGGGCCAGCTGATGAAGCCAGTGCTGCACCTGCACAAGAGAGCGGGTTACACCAGAGCACGAGCATCAGAGTCCACACCAATCTCAAATCTGACATGTACCAGGGCAGAAAAACGGCTGAAAAACTACATTCAAATTTTGTATTTAAATGTGATCAATATTCAAATTTAAAATGCATAATTGCAGTTAGGGAGGAAAAGCGCACCACAAGAGGGCGCATCAAGCAAAATATCACTAATGCACGTTTCTTCAAAGCAATAAAACAACAGACTATCTTTGAAAAAAAGCGCATAATTTCTAAAAAAAAAAAAAAACATAATTAATAAAGTTACTTAATCAAAAACAAAACAGCATCATGTATGTATGCATAGTTTAACAAAGAACCGAAAACCAATCACAAAGAGTACTTTTTTTCATTTAAAAAACGCCATAAAGTCTCGAGACATGTCTTTTAAAAGTTGAACTTAAATTAATTTCACACGGCTTTCTAAACATGCGGCTGTCTTGTGAGACGCGAGTGCAACAGTGATAGATGTCCCTCTAGAAAATGCGATAAATATGTGTTCTGTGTGAACGGCTTGGTTTCAGTTTTGAAGTAAACATCATCTTCTCTGCACTGAAGTCCTCTTTTTCTGCCGCATCCAGTGATAGGCTACAAAAAGCATTAAAATGAAACGACCCCTACGTCATCTTCGCATCTCATTGATAAAGCTGCCTGACACACGCCTAAAATTCTAATGCAACGTTTTTGCATTCAAATGTGGATTTCTATTTAGTATAATCGACGAACATTCGAAATTCACATTTTTTTTGACAGCCCTACCCCGTACCTGCTGCTGTGTAGCCAAACAGGTTTTCCCTTGGAAGTTCTTACTGCAGCCGATGGATTTGGGGAGCTGTCGAGGCTTCACGGGCTCAAACTCGATCCCTCGGCACAGGTCATATAGCCACGAGCTGAGGAACAGACCAAATGAGCAACTCTACCTAACAGAGCTTTCCATGACTTTTTAAGATTGTACGGATTTTGATTAAGTTTCAGGTCTGAATCATTCTCAGGCAGGTTTTTCTGGTTCTCACCCGGTCTTCTCTCCGAAGTGCTGCTCCAGCTGGATCTTGCTGAACTGAGTGAGATCTCCGATGTTTTCCACTCGCAGAGTCCATGATGGACGTCCCCAGCTTCCCGCCCAGATTACGACTGAAGAGCATCCACACACGCATTTACAGTCCATTCTCACTGTGAGAACCAAGTGTAATATCAGAGTACAAGTGATCTACTTACATTTTACTGATGGGAAGAGTGCTGAAGAGTTCTGGAACGGATCCCAGTGGCAGAACTGTTTGGCGATTAGGCTTGTTTAAGCCACATGCTAGTTTGGCTAACACCTATGGAAGAAAAATACAATTTAAATTGACCACACTAGTGTTGAAGATGCCATCCTCGGATTCATGTGAAGATCTGATTCATGTAAATTCCAGCGATAGTTCATTAAGCAAGAACACAGACCATGTTTGGGAGAAATTCTTCACTGATGCATTCTGGGACACACTAGTGTTTCCCTGTGGTCATGTGTGTATCGTACTAGCACTAAACCGGTTTGATTATTATCTGTAAACAGTATGTCACGTAACGTCACATTTATCTCTGAAAAGACATTCTATGAAGAAAAGAACATTCTATAATATTTCAGACATTCTAAAAAAAAAATCACTCTAAAGAGAAGCATTTTGATAAATATGTATTAGATTACATATACATAAATTTTAACCAGTTGAATGCATCTTTGAATAAATCTCTCATGAAAATAAGTTATAACAGTCACGGTTTGCATGTTTATATTTCAATAAGTAAGGCATAATTATATAATTAAATACCTTATGTGCAATTTAAATGTTTGTTATACAACTGTTTTTGAGTGTTGATTATTATATCTAATACCAGTTGGATTTGAACATTTGCCTGAGTTTTTCATTTTAACCTTTAATATTATATTAATGTACCAGATGACAGATCCCTGTGTAGTTTACAACTTTAGACAGAAGAGATTTCTTTGGAAATAAAAATGGACATTTTGTACCTGACATATTTCCATTAAAATCTAAATTAAAAATTAAAATTAGAATCTGAGATTTGAATCAAATCAAAGTTTCGTGAATCAGAACTGAATAATGAGTCTGTGTCCTAGTTACTGACCAGATCATCTGAATGAAAGGTGAACACCAGGAGTAAACCGTGTCAATGTAAAATGCAGCAGACCTTGTTGTGCGAGATGCCGGCGGAGCAGCGGAATCCGGTGTGTTCCTCCACGGCGGCCCTCATCTCCTCCACTATCAGAGCGCCGACGGTCAGATGCAGCTCCGCGCTCGAGGGCAGATCGCTGGAGGACAGATGCTCCAGCCACTGCTGCAGGCCTCGGAGCCGCTGCTCCTCTGCACACACACCAACACACCGCTCTAGTGGTTAGCTTTTAAACAGCCGATATCTTAGAGAGCAGGGGGACCGATATATATCATTTTTATTTATTCTAATTAACATTTAAGAAATTTGAAAACTATAAATGTGTAAATAAACATACTCATACTCTGGGTGACAGCTACTTGATTCTGTAATCCTATAACAGTATTTTTCACAAATAAAGAAATGTGCATTTAAAGTGGTAAATATAGGAGGAATGTGTCAAAGTCATTACAATAACTGAATATTGGCATGTAGATGGACTTTGATCAAACATATGAAGGTTGGTGCAGACTGAACATGGTATTTTTGAGTTAGTATAAAACATGACGTATCCTGTCGCCAACAGGTGGCGCTATGATTATAACTGAATATTGGCCATTAGATGTGTTCAGGCCATGATTCTTACCAAACAGGTGAAGTTTGGGGCAGATCGAACATTGTATGGTGAAAGAACAAAGTTTGTCAGGCCTCCACGGACCTTCAACGAAAACTCAAGATCTTCGCAATTTAGCATCGCACAGGGCTTTAGATTACACTGACAACATTTGGTGTTGATCAGTTTAAATCTCTAGGAGGAGTTCGTTTAAATACAATGCTTGAAAATGGCAAAAAACTTGCTGATGACTTATAACCTGTTTTTTGATTAGTGTCAAAATTTTTTTTTTGTTTGTTATTTATTTGTTTTTGGTGGTTTTGCTGCTTAAGTTTTTATAATAGCAATTTGCATATATTCCAGAATGTTATGAAGAGTGATCAGATGAATTGCATAGTCCTTCTTTGCCATGAAAATTAACTTAATCCCAAAAAAAACCTTTCCACTACATTTCATTGCTGTCATTAAAGGACCTGCTGAGATCATTTCAGTAATCATCTTGTTAACTCAGGTGAGAATGTTGACGAGCACAAGGCTGGAGATCATTATGTCAGGCTGATTGGGTTAGAATGGCAGACTTGACATGTTAAAAGGAGGGTGATGCTTGAAATCATTGTTCTTCCATTGTTAACCATGGTGACCTGCAAAGAAACGCGTGCAGCCATCATTGCGTTGCATAAAAATGGCTTCACAGGCAAGGATATTGTGGCTACTAAGATTGTACCTAAATCAACAATTTATAGGTTCATCAAGAACTTCAAGGAAAGAGGTTCAATTCTTGTAAAGAAGGCTTCAGGGTGTCCAAGAAAGTCCAGCAAGCGCTAGGATCGTCTCCTAAAGAGGATTCAGCTGCGGGATCGGAGTGCCACCAGTGCAGAGCTTGCTCAGGAATGGCAGCAGGCAGGTGTGAGCGCATCTGCACGCACAGTGAGGCCAAGACTTTTTGGAAGATGGCCTGGTGTCAAGAAGGGCAGCAAAGAAGCCACTTCTCTCCAAAAAAAACATCAGGGACAGATTGATCTTCTGCAGAAAGTACAGTGAATGGACTGCTGAGGACTGGGGCAAAGTCATATTCTCAGATGAAGCCCCTTTCCGATTGTTTGGGGCATCTGGAAAAAGGCTTGTCCGGAGAAGAAAAGGTGAGCGCTACCATCAGTCCTGTGTCATGCCAACAGTAAAGCATCCTGACACCATTCATGTGTCTGGGGTTGCTTCTCATCCAAGGGAGTGGGCTAACTCACAATTCTGCCCAAAAACACAGCCATGAATAAAGAATGGTACCAAAACACCCTCCAACAGCAACTTCTTCCAACAACCCAACAACAGTTTTGGTGAAGAACAATGCATTTTCCAGCACGATGGAGCACCGTGCCATAAGGCAAAAGTGATAACTAAGTGGCTCGGGGACCAGAATGTTGAAATTTTGGGTCCATGGCCTGGAAACTTCCCAGATCTTAATCCCATTGAGAACTTGTGGTCAATCCTCAAGAGGCGGGTGGACAAACAAAAACCCACTAATTCTGACAAACTCCAAGAAGTTATTATGAAAGAATGGGTTTGCTATCAGTCAGGATTTGGCCCAGAAGTTGATTGAGAGCATGCCCAGTCGAATTGCAGAGGTCCTGAAAAAGAAGGGCCAACACTGCAAATACTGACTCTTTGCATAAATGTCATGTAATTGTCAATAAAAGCCTTTGAAACGTATGAAGTGCTTGTAATTATATTTCAGTACATCTCAGAAACAACTGAAACAAAGATCTAAAAGCAGTTTAGCAGCAAACTTTTTGAAAACTAATATTTATGTAATTCTCAAAACTTTTGGCCACGACTGTATACATAAATAAAAAGGAAGTAAACACTGTAACCAACAGGGCTCTAATTAATCTGGGAAGTTTGTGTGCACTGGGAATATATATACTTTTTTTTTTTTAAATGTCAAGGTAACACTCATTTTTCATACAGCACACAGTAAAAATGACATGAATATGAGAGTGGGCAAATGGATAAAGCGCAGCATAGTTTGTAATCTTGAGTTTAAAGTTTGTTGATCGCGCGTCTCCAGTGAAGCTGAACTCTCCTCCTGTCAGTATTCAATTAACATGGACCGACTGTCACGCAGAAAACACGTCATCATGCAGGATACACACTTTATAAGATCTCACAACTGGATCCAAGGTTTGTGAAATTAAATATTTATTAGACATTCAAAAATCTGTTTAAAATGATATAAATGCATATTTGCTGAATGCTTATGGTAAACAAGAAAGTATTATGTTTGCCTTTCAATTACTAATAATATTAAAAGCAATCGTTAAAATACTTTTTTTGGATACCTTTTAATTAGGGATGCATGATATTATCAGACCAATATCAGAATCGGCCGATAATGACTTTAAATGTAAATATCGCCATCGGCCAGATATGAAAAATTATGAGTATGTTTTGATTTAAAGGTCAGAATCTATATCTTTCATAACAAAACAACAACACAAACATGACACTTAAATTAAATAATTTATATACTGATTTATTCATTAATGTTATATTTTTAAACAAATTATGAGCTCTTAAAAGATTTTCAGATTTTTTTTTTACAACTCTTTTGCTTTAAACCATTTACAAACGTTAAATCATAAAATAAAATGCTAGGGTTAACACTGCATCTTTCAGCAATTGAATATAGTTTATTTATAGTTATTTTCAAATCTTTAATGTACTGTTATTATAAAATAACTTCATTATTGTTTATTTAATTCTAACAAATAAGTTAAAAACTAACCAAAATTATAAATAATTATATATCCGTATCGGCATCGGCTATCAGCCAAAGTGAGTTGAAAATTATCAGCATATTGGATATCAGCAAAAATCCAGTATTGTGCATCCCTACTTTTAATTCCTTTGTTTGACATGCTATCTGATTATTAGACAGACTTCTCTCCGTATTAGACAGAACTGTTAGACTGTGACAACAAACAATGAAGCGGGAGAATGTGAGCGCTCAGGTGCTGTCAAAATAAAAGTCCCGCCTTGAACACATCAGCCAAACAGAAAAAAAATGTCAAATATCGGCCGATATATTGGCAATACATCAGTCGACCACTACACGGCTCAAATGCTCACTGCCTGTTCCAATGAAAATGACAAGTGACCTGCTGTCAGTTTCAAACACACCTTTATCGGTCACCGCATCCTCACTCGGTTGGCTGCTGCTGGTTTGGGGAAAGCCCTGAACGTAGGTGCTCCTCAGCTGCTGCGGCGTGATGTCCTGGACGCTCATGTGCTTCAGTCTGTCCTGCACGCTGGCCGTGAGGTCCATGTATGCCTCATCGATGCTGGCCCGCTCTATGACAGCGAAGCGCGACATCACCTCGATCACCTCCACACTGGCCTCCCTGTAACTGATGCACAGCGGAAACATGCAATTAACAGTGCAGTCGCCCAGAAATGAACATCTGCTGAAAACCTGCTCCCTCTCAGACCATCCAAGATGAGTTTGTTTCTTCATCAGATCTGGAGAAATGTGTCACTCTGTCACTTGCTCTGCAGTGAATGGGTGCCGTCAGAATGAGAGTCCAAACAGCTGATAAAAACATCACAATAATCCACAGCACTGCAGTCCATCAGTTCACATCTAAACTGAAACAAATCCATCTCACTTCTGTTTAAAATTAGACGCCATAATAACACTCTCACACCAAAATCTACCCACATGTTTGTTTAGAGCCGTCTTGGGCTGTTTTTTTAATTTGCATGCCTATTTCTCTCCTGATTCAGACCAGACAGTTATTTCACTGAAGAAAGCGTTATTATGGACTCGTACTTTAGTTGGAAGAAACATCTTAATGGATTTGTTTCAGCTTCTGTCTTCTCCAGACATTAACTGATGGACTGCAGTGCTGTGGATTATTGTGATGCTTTTATCAGCTGTTTGGACTCTCATTCTGACGGCACCCATTCACTGCAGAGCAAGCGACAGAGTGACACATTTCTCCAAATCTGATGAAGAAACAAACTCATCTACATCTCGGATGACCTGAGGATGAACATCAAACATTATCTGAACACACCTCGTCTATGAAAGACAAAAATGTCTGTTCTAGGTGATAACAGGGTTCTTCATAAAGGTATGAAACCAACATGAATAAAAAGATTACATCCCTAACTTAAAACTGCCCCTTTTGCTCATTTTGGACGCCCTACATTGGGACTGAACAGCATGGAAAGAAGAAAGGTGCACTTACAGCGTGAGATCAGCCTTCCCATGAGCCTCTCTGACTCGGGCCACCTGTAGGTCAGGACAGAGCTTCCTGGCATCATCTGCCCACATGTTCCTGCTGACCCCATGAGCTCTGGCCTCGTAACTCACTGCGATGATGCTGACAACACACACACACACACACACACACACACACACACACACACACACACACCTCTGCGGTTTAACAAGTGATTTCTGGACACACATCCAGCTCGTTTTAATAAAGGAACTAAAGCACACCAATGAGAGAGCAAGCAATCAAACATGAAAAATTTGCATTATTCTTTCTGTGGACTCCAAGACTCAAAACAAAACAACTAACGTTAGCTGCAATCAAAATTCACCGTCAAGTTGTTTACTGTGAATTATGGGGTGTGGTTACTGTTAAATTAATTATTGTATTGTATTGTATTGTATTGTATATATAAATGTTTTGAATGAAGAAACAGTGTGCTGTCTCACCCTCCGCCTCTCCAGGTCTTGTACTGCGCCACCACGCAGGGTTTGTTTTTGAGCTTGGGGTTGATTCTCTGCTCCACTTGCACATAGAAGCAGTCCATGTCCACCAGCGCGACCACTCTCTCCTTCCCCAAATCCATCAGCGCAAACCACGCAGTCTACAGCGCGAACACTTCACTAACTCACCCGCGAAAGACGCGAAACACCCGCGGGTTTGGCTTCACGCGCTCTTCTTCTGTTCTTCGAGTATCGCGCGCTGAGTCTGTTCACTGCCCCCTAGTGGACTTCTGCACAATAACCAAGACTTTGGTTCCTATTTGATATAAATTGTTTTTGTTTCATTTCTACTAGTTTAATTATAATATTAATTTATTATATACATGTGCATATATAATATTTAGAACTTGTACAGTATAAAATAACAAAAAACAGCAACAAATAAATATAAAATCCATGTTTGTTACTGCATTTCTTTATGATTATTATCATTATTATTATCATTATTATTATTATTATTATTAAGCATGTATGGCTGGATAGTTAGATCAACATCAGATTATTTTGAAATAAACTACTGATCATACTGCATACTGGCTGAGCAACAAATCATGCAAAAATAAATGACCAAAATAAGGTTTGATGACACAATGACACTAAAGTTTCTACAGAAAACAAACCTGGGTCTTTCTTTCCTATTTGTCAGTTATTACCATGAATTGATTACAATGTATTAACTCTGTTACTGTTAATGTAATTATCTTTAACACAAATCTGACTTTTCTCAGTGTATGTAAGATAAACACTGCTGTACCCGTATTGAGTTACTAGTTACTGTGCTATTGCATTGTGAATAATTACCCTCTAGCACTCTCTACTCTAATTCTATTCTTAAAATAACTGTCCCTTCTAGACTTGCACTCTATTCATTTACTAACTGCTTGTTTTCTTAAAAAAAGAAAAAAATATATATCAGTATCTGATAACACTTTATTTTAAGGTGTCCTTGTAACAAATGTTACATTTACTTTTAAAATAACAATTAATTATGCATAATTACAGCCATGTAACCCTAAAGCAGACCCTA